>NC_056704.1:356621-409121 GCF_018831695.1 Puntigrus tetrazona | reverse complement strand
TACGTCTGTGTTCTTACTGTAAGAGCTTCGGGCTCAAGACGGTTTGTTTTCTCTGATGTGTTCACAGTCATATTAAATATAGTCTGTGTCTGCGTTTATAAATACATCTGTTTGCATGAATGCCATAACTTTGAGGTCATGATGATTATGATTACGCTCTCATGTCACGTATCAACATCCTTTATGCTTTGTGTGTGCGTGTGTGCGCGCGTGTGTGCGCGCGTGTGTGTGTCCAATATGTAGAGATGAACTGTGGGTGGAATCCAAACGCGTGACTTTTATGCTTTTGAAAGTTGTTCTAGATCATTTATTAAGCGCCCGAGGAGTGTATGTAAAAAAGAGAGTATCATGTTGTGTTCATTTGATGTGCAGCAGAACACACACTGCAAGAGAAAAAGAAATAAACGCATTTTTTAAAAACTGAAATAAAAAAAATGCATTGTAGAAACAAAGAATATATTTAGTTCACATCAAAAGAAATGTCCCGTGAATAGAAGCCCACTGCTATAAAAAAACCTCACTGTAGAAATGAATCGATTAAAAGCCTCAGATGCCCTGAAAGCATCTGTCTGCTCGCTGTGAAAGGACTCCAGGAGTCAGACTGGTGGTGTTTATTTTATTTTTAAACTTCATGCAACTTTATTCAAATTGAGCGTATTTATACTGAACTGTCCGAGTAAAAAAATGATTTGTAGATTATAGTTAATAGATTTTTAATTTAAGATTATATTTAACAGATTTAAAAGAACTGCAAAAACACCTTTTTAATTAGAAACCTTTATAAAAAAATGTAATTAGTCAATAAATTCAGTTAATATGTCACCAGTCAAACGAATCGGCATCCAGACAGAAGGATCAGGATGTAAATGACTCAGTTCATATTAAATAAATGAATCTAAAGCCACCAGTAGGAGGCAGGAAGTCACTCAATCATCCGTTCAGTCAATTACTTAAAACTGCTGATTAATTAAGTAGCAAAGCAAGTGACTCTCTTTATGAATGAGTCATTGAATCATTAACCGAATCATTAAAGCAAAGATTTATTTATAAATGAATCAGTGCTGTGTTGATGTGCAGCAGCTCAGCTCTGTTTTATTTTTTTTCTGACGGATCTGAGTGAAATAGGTCACTTAATATTAACTATTGTATGAAATAAAAAAATGGTAAAACTGTTATATAAATTTCACATTTGCAACTCTTAAAAACTCTTAAAACTCTGTTACTATTATGACATCATTTTCATACTATATCATATTATGTTGATTGATTGACTGAATTATTATTATTATTATTATTAACATTGCAAAGAAAATCCTCTTAATAACCGGCTCAGTGTGGCAAAGTCTGACTCGACTGAGTGAATTTAACACAGGATCATCTGTTTGTTAATCCCATGGCAGACAAAGAAAACCTGTCTGAAAACAGTCATTAATTGTACAGTTTGCTTTGGTGATGCCTGTGTACGCTAGTTTTAAACACACACACACACACACACACACACACACACACACACACACACACACACACACACAGTAGATTTGCTGCTCTGCTTACACAAACACACACTTCTGCCTCCTGAATCTTTTCTCTTTCTCTGTCTCCTGCTCTATTGAGGTGAAACCTTTAATCGGCTCCTGTCTGTTGTGTGTGTGTGTGTGTGTGTGTGTGTGTGTGTGTTATACTGCCGCAGACTGTGTGTGTGATGCTTTAAATGACGGCTCACATTTTTAAGATTCAGCCTACACACACTAATCTGAAACGCTTTGGTTAAGCTCTCGTAGAGGAATCCTGAGCGTGACACAAAGGCATCACACACACACACACACACACACACAGAGGAATAAAGATCCCGATCCCGGCTTTCTCTTCTGTGTCTATCTTCACTCTTCACACTGTAATGTAATATTCATGTACTTCATCTTAAAAAGGGTTTTTGCTTTTCAAACTTTTGACTCAGCTGCTCGTGTCTCGGACCGGTCAGACTGATATCTGCTCCACTAGACATACAGGCGTAATCCTTCATTCTTCTGCGTTATTGTCCATAGAGCCAGAAACCTATCACAAATCACATTTAATTTGCCATTATTTTCTAATGCTGCCTGTAAGACGCTGTAGAAATGTTTTTTCCAGAGTTGTAATGCATGGTGTAATTGTAGATTTAATAAGATAACGGCGCCTAATGACTCCAGCTGCGTGATGATACAGACTGTAGATGGTAATTACACCGATAGATTAGAATCACTTACAGCGTATTGTTTCTGTGTCTTGCTGGATTTAACAGCTCAGAACTGAAGGAACGAGCAGATATTACACCGATAAAACTCACTCTTGTTTCCCTGAAGTCCCTTTATAACGACTGGTTTCACCCCAACTATTAAACCTTTGTGGTGCTGTACCTTTAAGACAACTTCTCTCCTAGTCATATATGTATATATATATATATATGTATGTATGTATGCATGAAGTCCGACTCTTTGTGTCTGTTTCTGCAGAACACTGAATATTATCAACAGACCGCACACATGTACGAGCAGCAGGCGCTCAAAGCAGACTCCAGAGTCAAGTGAGTCTCAGAACAAGCTCTTACTTCCTGTTCACTTCATTGGGTTCATGTCTTGCGTGTTTTTGTCTTAAATGTGGCTTACACTGAGTCATTTTGTTGTTTTTTTTGGTATTTGTATTAGTTTTTAAGTAGGTTTATTAATTTTATTAATATTTTTATTAGTTTATATAATTTTTACTATTTTCTATTTAATTTTCATTACTCCAGTACATATACTTTTAAAAATAAATAAATGAAAAACTTTGCCTTGGCAGCTAGCTAATATATATATATATATATATATATATATATATATATATATATATATATATATATATATATATATAAATAATTATTTTTTAATTTTTTCTTAACTATTGTAACTATGGTAAACTGACTATATTTTTTATGTAAAAGAGCAATTGAGATACAGACATGTCTCACCTTTAAATCACATGCAAGGTCTCTCTTCAGGTCACTAGGTGGCAGGACTAGGACTATTCTTTCCTCTAGTTCTTAGTCGAGTGTGTGTCAGTCTGTGATCAGTCTCGTGTGTTTGAGCTGGTGTTTGAAGGTGTTCGTTTTTTTAGAGTAGAGTGATTGTGAGAGACATAAAACATTTCTTTATATGCAGTCAGTGTAACTTACCCAGTTCTGTTAATGAAGCCTGTGTGTGTGTCTCTCTCTCTCTCTCTCTCTCTCTCTCTCTCTCTCTCTCTCTCTGTCTCTCTGTCTCTCTCTCTCTCTCTCTCTCTCTCTCTCTCTCTCTCTCTCTCTCTCTCTCTCTCTCTCTCTCTCTCTCTCTCTCTCTGTCTCTCTCTCTCTCTCTCTCTGTCTCTCTCTCTCTCTCTCTCTCTCTCTCTCTCTCTCTCTCTCTCTCTCTCTCTCTCTCTCTCTCTCTCTCTCTCTCTCTCTCTCTCACTTCCGGTGTACGAGTGTGAGCGGAGTGCTGTGAGTGCGAGTGGTGTGGAGTGTTGTGAGTGAAACTCTTTTCTTTTTTTCCTTTTCTGTCTATCTCTGTCTGTATAGTTAGCGGTAGTCTTTGCTGGTTTTCGGGCCGCGTGCTCTTCACTCTGAGGAGGCATGTCGGCCCCGCGGGTGGAAGTTTTAAACTCACTCACGCGACGCCACGCTGTGAAGGTGGCGTCAGCGGTGAGTGTGGAGGAGGCTTGCCTGGCAGTGGGTGAGGTAGTGGGGCACGGGAGTGTGCTCTCAGCCTCTCGAATGAACAGCGCTATCGTTATTTTTTTAGACAGCATAGACAAAGCTAACGAGGTTGTTGAGCATGGTATAATCGTTAAAGGAGAACTCATCCCCGTTCTTCCCCTCTCTCTACCTGCTAAGAAAGTCACCATATCTAATGTGCCACCTTTTGTGAGTGATCTTATTTTAACCCAAGCTTTATCCGATGCGAGAAGCTGGTTTCACCATTAAAAGATCCCGATCAACTGTAGTTCTCCTCTGTTGAAACATATTGTTTCTTTTAGGCGGTTCGCATACATGATCATTAATGATGATGCTGATCTGGATGTGTCTTTAAATTTTCGAATTGGTGATTTTGATTATGTTGTTTTTGTGACCACCGCTAAGATGAAGTGTTTTAGCTGCGGGACTTTTGGTCATCTAATGCGAAATTGTCCAGAAATAACTGCAGAAAAGGAAAGGAATGTAGGAGGGCGCTCGGGAGTGGTGATCTTGCGGGGTTAGCGGTGAGGCTGAGGGAGCCCCCGGGAGAGGGCTCGTGGCACCGGCAGCGGCAGCGTCTCCTCCGGCCTCTTCCAGTGAGACGGTGGAGGGAGCGGTCGCGCCGACACACGCCGAGATACGTTCGGATGAGGGTCGTGGGACGCAGATAATGTGACATGGGGCAAAACTGGAGATGGACAAGCTGACAGGGTTTCAGAGAATAGTGCAGAGCATTTTCAGAAAATGTGTGAAATAGCTAAGTGCTGTGGAATGGAAGAAGAACAAGCCATTTTTAAAATGCCCCAAAAAGAAAAAAAAAAGTAACGTACCAGATGCTAAAGTAAGCAAAAAATAGAAATGCATGACGATGAGGATCTGGAGACTGAGAGCGATGCAGAGTCTTCTGACTCCAGTGTGACACTTTCTCAGAATGAGGTTATTGGGCCGGAGCTATGAGCTTGAAGATATCAAATTATTTCTCAGATCAACCAAAAACAAGAGAGGTGTGCGAGTGCAGGAATATTTTCCTGACTTAAAACAGTTTGTTGATAAAGCAAGAAGTCTAATGGTAGAAGGTTCATTCACAAATAAAGAAGTGTATCGTTTAAAGAAAATTGTGAGGAGTCTTAACATTGCTTTAGACAATGACACGGGTTAATCTTAGGAGCAGGACTGGTCTTTGCTCTTTTTTTCTTTTTATTTATGAGTGTAGTACATTTAGCCACTTTTAATATCAATGGCAAAGGAATGTTAGAAAAGAGCATTAATATATGAAACAATAAAACAGAAAAACATTGATGTCACTTTTTTACAAGAAACTCACAGTGACCTGAACAATGCTGTTGATTGGATGAAGGAATTTGATGGCACTTCTGTGTTAAGTCACAACACTTCAGTTAGTGGAGGAGTGGCTATTTTATTACAGCAAAGAATTTTAGTCCTGTATCATATGTGATTGATGAAATTGTTAAAGGTAGGCTTTTAAAAGTCAGAGCTGTTTTCTAGAAATTATGTTTTGTTTTTATTTGTGTGTATGTTCCAACTGTACCGGTTGAAAGGTTAGTTTTTTTAGATTTACTATCTTCCACCTTACAAAATTGTTGTTCTGAAGAATTTCTGTTCTTAGGTGGTGATTTTAATTGCACAGAGCTAAATTTAGACAGGAATCATGTTGAACCTCACTTAGCTTCACGCAATCGTCTTATCCATTTTATAAAAAATATGAATTATGTGATATTTGGAGATCTTTAAATGGCAAGGAGAGACAGTATACTTGGGTTCATACACGGATAATATTATCTCTTCGGCAAGATTGGATAGGTTTTACAGTTTTAATCATCATCTTAACATTTTTAATAAGTGTTACATCACACGGTTGGTTTTTCGGACCACAGCATGGTGCATTGTAATTTTTTTGTGTTCAGTAAAACATAAGAGTGCATATTGGCACTTTAATACTAAACTGTTAAATGACAATTTTTTAAAGAATCTTTTAGTTTTTCTGGGAAAGCTTCAGAGCAACAAAAGGCTCTTTTCATTCAGTACAACAGTGGTGGGACTTGGTAAAATTCAAATTAAGCAGTTTTCGCAACAGTACACTCCTGGCGTTACTAAAGAGCTACTTCTGTCCTTAGAATCGTTAGAAAAAGAAATTATTGAGTGTCATAATCTAGCCCAGTCTAGTGGTGAAGCTAGGCATTTAGAAGCCTGCTCTAAGAAGAAAGCACAACTAACAGATCTACTGGGAGTAGAGCACAGGGGCTTTAGTCCGTTCACGTTTCCAAAGTATCGATCAGATGGATGTACCTTCTAAATACTTTTTCAGCATGGAAAAAAAGAATGGGCAGAAACGTTTTATTTATGCACTTCGCTCTGAGGATGGAGTGTTGTTGTCTGATCCTGCCGATATCCGTATGAGAGCAGTTATGTTTTATCAGAACCTGTACAGAAGTGAGATTAATTCAGGGCATGGCGCGGAAAGTGTCTTTTTTGATAATTTGCCGAAAGTCTCAGAAGAGGCTAACTTTGACCTCTCAGGAGTGTTGACCCTGGAAGAGCTCTTCAAGGCCTTGCAAAGCATGGAGTCTGGGAGGGCACCAGGAGTGGATGGCCTCCCGGTCGACTTTTATAAGGCTTTCTGGTCAGAGCTGGGAGATGATCTGCTTGAGGTACTCAGCGATAGCTTGACAGAGGGCAGGTTGCCTTTGAGTTGTCGGAGAGCGGTTATCACTCTGATTCCAAAAAGGGGACCTCACTGATGTCAAAAACTGGCGCCCTGTCTCACTTCTTTGCAGCGATTACAAACTGCTTTCCAAAGTTTTGGCTACTAGACTGGCTGGAGTGTTGGAGCAGGTCATCCATCCGGACCAAACATATTGTGTACCCGGTAGATCTATAGTTGATAATATTTCCTTAATTCGAGACATTTTTCATATTTCTAAATTTTTAAATCTGAGTTGTGGTTTGTTATCCTTAGATCAAGAGAAGGCTTTTGATCGAGTTGAGCACTCTTATCTCTGGAATACTTTGGCAGCTTTTGGTTTCTGCAAAGAGTTTGTGGACATGATTAAAGTGCTCTATTGTGACGTTGAGAGTGCACTGAAAATTAATGGTGGGTTATGCGCTCCTTTCCGGGTTCTGAGGGGTGTTAGACAAGGTTGTTCCCTCTCTGGAATGTTGTACTCTTTGGCCATAGAGCCTCTACTTCAACAAATAAGAAACAAGTTATGTGGCTTGTATTTTCCCAGTTTTAATAATAATGTTTGTTTGTCAGCATACGCTGATGACATTGTAGTGTTCATAAGCAAAGGAAGCGATGCACAGTCTTTGCTTAACTTATTTGAAGATTTTAGAACACTGTCTTCTGCTCAAGTTAACTGGCAAAAAGTGATGCGGTTTTACTGGGTCAGTGGTCTGATGGGCCACCTCGTCTTCCTGATGGGTTGTGTTGGAGAAGGGAGGTATAAAATATTTGGGAGTTTACTTGGGGATGATGAGTTTTTACAGAAAAATTGGGAAGGGGTGCAGGAAAAGGTCAAAGGCCGATTAGATAAATGGAATTGGTTGTTGCCAAATATGTCCTATAGAGGGAGGACTCTCATCATTAACAATCTTGTTGCTTCTTCGCTTTGGCATAGGCTGGCCTGTGTAGATCCCTCTCCACAGTTTTTAGCTAAAATTCAAGCCTTTCTTGTTAATTTTTTTTGGGACAAACTACATTGGATCCCACAGAGTATTTTATATCTCCCAAAAATGAAGGTGGGCAAGGTGTTATTCACCTGCAAAGTAGAATGGCTGCTTTCCGTTTACGGTTTCTACAAAGCTTTTTAGATGGCTCAACGGACTGCAGCTGGCGCACAGTTAGTTGCGTTATTTTACGAACACTTGGAGGCCTTGGGCTCGATAAAGCACTTTTTTTAATGGATCCTGCTAAACTGGATGTATCAGAACTGCCTGTTTTTTATCGTAACCTCTTCAAAGTATGGAGTTTTTTTCATATTTATAAGACTGAGAACTTCTCCTCACTCTACTGGTTGTTGCAGGAGCCTTTGATACATGGAGCCCGTCTGGACGTTGCTTCACGATGCAGTCTACTCGGTTTCAGCACTTCCCTTCTGAAAGCCAAGGTTTTTACTTTGGGACATTTATTAACACTAACTGGATCTTTTTTTGGACAGGTGGAGACAGCTTCCAAGTTTTTGGGCATCAGATCTGTTCGCCTTTTACCCAATTTTTGACCAAATTAAGAACATGTTTTACTGCTGAAGAAGAACACATGTTAAAGGACTTTTTTGCAGGGGTTAATGCCCCTGATCCTGGGGATTCTTTCCCCTGTTTGTTTGTACAACCCATGCTTGATGAGAGTACAAAGAGTTTTTTTATTTTCACGTGATTCCCTATTATTAGATTTCTTGTCAAGCGAAAGCAAAAAAGTTTGTACAAAGCTTGTGTGCTGGTTTTTAACAAGAAAGTTATTGGTAGCAGAATTGACACACCATGGCGTTCTGTTTTAAAGTTGAGCAGTGATGTAAAACCCGAATGGAGATCTTTGTATAAACCACCATTGTCAAAGAGAGTAGGTGACATACAATGGAGGGTTTTGCATGGTGCCATTGCCGTTAATTCTTTTATTTCAGTGATGAACCCAGGAGTGGGTCCTGAATGCCCTTTCTGTCTCCAAAGAGAAACTGTTTTTCATGCTTTCATGGACTGTTTTAGGCTAAAACCCTGTTTGTGAAGCTAAATGAGCTCTTTTGTAGGTTTAATGAAACCTTCTTAAGTGAAAATTTTATTTTGGGTTTTAAATATTCCAGGAAGAAACGTGCTATCTGTCATTTGTTAAATTTTATTTTAGGACGAGCAAAGTTGGCTGTTTACATTAGCCGGAAAAACAGAATTGAACAAAGCTCTAGTGATGACGTTCTCGTGTGTTTCTGGCTTTTGTTAAGTCCAGGGTATTGGTTGATTTTCACTTTTATAAAGCTATGTACGATCTTGTGACTTTTGAACAAATCTGGTGCATTCATGGGGCTTTGTGCACTTTGTCTGAAGATGCTCTAGTGTTTTGTTTGTAGGTTTGTTGTGTACTGTTTTTGTCTTGGTAATTGTTATTGTGGTTTGTAATAAAATTTTTTGCAAAATCAAATCTCTGTCTCTCTCGGTCTCTCTCTCTCTCTGTCTCTCTCGGTCTCTCTCTCTCTCTGTCTCTCTCTCTCTCTCTGTCTCTCTCTCTCTCTCTCTCTCTCTCTCTCTCTCTCTCTCTCTCTCTCTCTCTCTCTCTCTCTCTCTCTCTCTCTCTCTCTCTCTCTCTCTCTCTCTCTCTCTCTCTCTCTCTCTCTCTCTCTCTCTCTCTCTCTCTCTCTCTCTCTCTCTCTCTCTGTCTCTCTCGGTCTCTCTCTCTCTCTCTCTCTCTCTCTCTCTCTCTCTCTCTCTCTCTCTCTCTCTCTCTCTCTCTCTCTCTCTCTCTCTCTCTCTCTCTCTCTCTCTCTCTCTCTCTCTCTCTCTCTCTCTCTCTCTGTCTCTCTCTCTCTCTCTCTCTCTCTCTCTCTCTCTCTCTGTCTCTGTCTCTCTCTCTGTCTCTCTCTGTCTCTCTCTCTCTCTCTCTCTCTCTCTCTCAGGCCTCGTCAGGTGAGTCCGGTCTGCCCCGAGCTGCAGTCTCAGGTGTTGAGCTGCTACAGACTGAACTCTCAGCAGACACTGCACTGCTCACAGCTCGCCAAAGACTACATCAACTGCATCAACTCCAAGAAGGTATGCGTGCGACCTGTCTGTACTGCACCGGTGCGTCTCAATACATTAGAAGGTCCTGGAAAGGTTCATGTATTTCAGTAGTTTAACCCAAATTGTGAAGCTTGTGTATTAATTAAATTCAATGCACACCGACTGAAGTAGTTTCAAACAGTTGATTAGCTGATGTCACCATATTCTAATTAAATAAATAAATGGGAGCCAAAATCATGTGACTGTGTGTTTGTTCTCTGCAGAACCTGCTGGTGAACCATGGATGATGATGATGATGATGATTGGTGCTAAAAGAGAAGAACAGTGTTAGTGTGTGTGTGTGTGTGTGTGTGTGTGTGTGTGCGGTATCATTGTGTTGGTTTGTTGAGCTGATCTTCATTTACTGTGATCAAATAAAGTCTCTTCAGCATCTGTTTGTCTCTTCAGTCTCTTGTGACTCTGTTACATGTAAGTATAATTACAAATGATTCAAAATGATTAACAGTTCAAAATATTAGAAAAGCAATCAAATATAATGCGTTACATTACTTGAATAAAGTCATTGAAAAGGTACATTTTGAATAGGCTGACTTGTAATGTGTAACCTATTACATTTCCACAGAAACCTTCCTAACACTGATTATGGGCTCACAAACATTAATGCCTCCTTGTTTTTGTCTTCCCTTGGAGAGGGGTTGAATGCTTGGCGACATTCTGCTCTGTTTTGTTCGGATTCAGAAAATTGAATAAAACTAATTATATTGCGTATCCTCTCAAGCAAAACCAGTCATAGTCACATAGTATACTTGTAACAATAAGCAAAAATGCACTTAAACTTAAGGAAAGACTATGTTTCAGTAAAGATATTTTGTAAATTGCCTACCTTAAATAAACCAAAATGTTTTTTTGATTAGTAATAGCCTATGCATTGCTGAAAACTTCATTTGGACAATTTCTCAATATTTCCATTTTTTGCAATCTGGGATTACAGATATTCAAAGAGCTGTGTCTCCAACAAATATCGTCCTGTCCTATCAAAGCACACATCAGTGGAACGCTTTTAGATGATGTATGAATCGTTTTCAAACGCTTTTTGTGGCTCAGGGTCACATCTGGCCAGTAAACTTTATCTTCACGTGAGTTTCCGGTGTGGTGTTCACGCGCCTCGAGGCGACGCTCCGGAGCAGCGCGAGACCGATCGTTTCCTCGCGCTGCTCAGATCGAGGCTGCTCGTGCTCTGAAAGCTTGGGAGTTTAACTATGACTAGGACACGCCATCCAGGGATCGTTCAAACGTGTAAGTGCCATGCACGAATTACCCGAACCGTCTACGTTAGAAAGCAGAGTAGAAATCTTCACGCCAGTAGTTTTGTAGCACGGTTCTGCGTTAAGACAAGTGTTTCAGTTTAGTTTTTTATAATAGGCATGTTCAGATTTTTTCCTCACAAGGAAACCACCACCTCTACGACAAATAATGAATGACAAGTTTATCAATTATGAGATTAGTTCAATTGGGCAATATTGCCTTGTTTACTAGTATGAGCCTTATTAACAATAATGATGCGAATAATGCATTTATTTGTAAGGTAACAACCTCGATAGTTGTGTGGAATTAATGTTTGTGTTTGTCATGCGACAGTTAAACATACTACTCTGAAACGTGTTGATTATTGTATACTGTTTGTGCAAATATACTATAAAAATTCTATTTCCGCCAAGCATCTGCTGTTTACTTTTAGTGTAGCTTCTATCCCTGTTTAGATTTAGTTTAAATTGCTGCTGCAATATTAAACTATTCAAAATAACTGAAATTATACTAAAAACATTAAAGGCAAGCAGAAGTTGGCACTGAATCACTCAATCACTCTAATTCCAAAACATAATTTTAAACCTTATTAATTGTATGTAATGTTTTATGTAATTTTACCATTAAATTAAGTGTGCATTATTATTATAATATATACCCTTCATGAACAAAACGCAGCTGATGCTTGGAGACAAACACCAGGTCAAAACAAACAATACGTACAAATATTGTTATTTAAAATCAGTGTCTCAGCGGCACAATTTGTTAAAGCAGCATATTTAGCAGGCGTTCTATAATATGCAAGTATGTTTGTGTGGATGCAGTCAGTTTTGACCACAAAAGATGAGGTAATTTGACCATTTACGGCACTCAGTAATTATAAGTTGACACGGTTCACCTCATTTGACCACGTGATTCTAAATGATTTGTGGCAGAATTAAAGATATTGTCTTGACTCTCTTTCCACGCTGTTTGACTTTGAGAAATGATGCATAATGAATAGGATATGTTCCCTTTGAACTCATAATGTGGTTTTATTTTGCTCTGCAAGAGACCTTGACGAGGAATTGAGGTGGATGTTGAAGTGGATGACTCTTGTGTGAGAAGGCAAGGAAGAGTTGAATCGATAAAGCCTGTGCTGCCTCCCTTCCTTGTTTGCTGAGTTTGTTTAAACGTCCCCAATTGAAGACTTAGCGTGGACCACCATATCCCTAACTTGCAAGGACCAGGGCAGATATGTGGCCTCAGCAGGGGCCGCAATGCTTCTTTAGCCCAAGGACTGTGATGCTCCTTGGGCTTCTGACTGTCTGCATATCCCCTCAACTTTCTGAAGGATCCCCGGAACCATTTAGGTCTTTCTCGCCTTCTGACTGGGGTCTAACGCATTTAGCCATCCATAACAAGACCGGTGATGTGTACGTTGGTGCGGTCAACTGGATCTACAAGCTCTCCAGCAACTTGACCAAGTTGAGGAGTCATATGACGGGTCCCATAGTGGACAATGAGAAATGCTATCCACCTCCAAGTGTACAGTTATGTCCTCATGACCTTGCCCCAATCAGTAATGTGAACAAGCTGCTGCTAATAAACTATGCCCAAAACCGACTTATCGCTTGTGGAAGCACTTTTCAAGGCACCTGTCAGTTTCTGCGCCTGGATGACCTTTTCAAGCTCGGCGAGCCACACCACCGTAAGGAACACTACCTCTCCAGCGTCATCGAGTCAGGAACTATGTCTGGGGTCATCATCTCTGAGGGTCACATCAGCATGCTTTTTATTGGAACGCCCATCAATGGTAAATCAGAGTACTTCCCAACTCTTTCAAGCCGTAAGTTGATGGTCAATGAGGAAGATGCTGACATGTTCAGCTTGGTTTACCAGGACGAGTTTGTCTCATCCCAGCTGAAGATCCCCTTGGATACACTGTCCAAATTCCCAACATTCAACATCTACTACATATACAGCTTTAGCAGTGAACAGTTTGTCTACTACTTGACCTTGCAGTTGGATACCCAACTAACTTCTCCTGATGCCAGTGGGGAACAGTTCTTCACCTCTAAGATCGTACGACTCTGTATTGATGATCCTAAGTTTTACTCCTACGTAGAGTTCCCAATCGGATGCACCAAAGATGGCGTAGAATATCGACTAATCCAGGACGCCTACTTGGCCAAACCCGGAAGGCAGCTTGCAAACTCTTTGGGAGTGTCCGAGCAAGAGGACATACTGTTTACAGTCTTCTCCCAAGGTCAGCAGAACCGGACCAAACCCCCAAAAGAGTCGGCGCTCTGCCTGTTCACTCTGACGAAAATAAAGGAAAAGATCAAGGAAAGGATTCAGTCGTGCTATAGAGGAGAGGGGAGGCTGTCTTTGCCCTGGCTACTCAACAAGGAGCTATCATGCATCAACTCGGTAAGTCCACTCTCTGATAGCAAGATTTTAAGCATGCTTTCACACTGGCCCTGGTCCAAACCCGAGTTTAATTGTTTCACCTGCCCCTGCTGTATTTCATTCATATTAATTCATTTGGGTTCGAACCATGGTTGGTTTGTGCCGTTAAGCCAGCAGCTGTTTCCTTCATGGCTTAGTAAAGATAAGGCGGCAGAATGCATAACGTTGCTCTCTGCACTGTTATACATTGACTTTTGAAGTTGACCAGAGCGGAGGTTGATGGGTAGATTCTTTCAGTGGCAATGATTTGGAGCTTTGTAGTCTCTATGGTAGTGATAGTGGGTTCGCCAACTGGCGGGCTTGAGAGTCAGAATGAATGAATAAATACCAAACGCTAATTTCTAATATATCAAGCATATCATGGTCAGCTCAAGAGCCGTTTGGGTGCAGTGATGAGAGCAGAGAGCGGCACGTTGCAAGTGTGCAGACAGATAAAACTGTCAGTCAATGAAAAACAATGGCTCAAAATGTAATGCTTCAAAGTCTTAAATGGTACAAGAAAGTCTTTATTATGGTTTCATTTAAAAAACAGTTTTGGTTAGCCTATAAAAACTAGTTTCAAATAAAGATTACAGCACAACAGTTGCAGATCTCAGAGCAACACACTGACGTCATTGATTCAAATAACCCATATAATATAACACCATTCTTAACGACAGGAGCATGTTTCATTCTTGAATGAATTAGCCTGAGACTGATAAATTTGTTTGAATAAATAACTCAATGACTCACTCATTTAGAAAGTCTCTTGCTGCCACCTACTGGCCTGTGACCTTAATAAATATCTTTACCTGTGTGTGTTTGTATGTGGATGACTTCCTCTGGTATTGTTTTTAGGAAAACCCGCCCTGACAGTCCGTCTTAGCCAGTCACTGACCTTTAGGTGGAGTGCCTTTCCTAACCCTCTCTCTCTTTCTGTTTCAGCCTCTCCAGATCGACGATCATTTCTGCGGGCAGGATTTCAACCAGCCTCTAGGGGGCACCAGCACTATCGAGGGCATTCCGCTCTTCATAGACAAAGATGACGGAATGACTTCGGTAGCCGCTATCTGATTATCGCGAAACACGGTGGTTTTCTCAGGAACACGCAACGGCAGAATAAAGAAGGTAAGAAGTGGAGATCTGTTAAAGGTAACATTAAAACAAAACCAATCCGGTTAAGTTTCTTCACAGGTGACTGATTTATTGGTACATATTATTCCAAGAAAAAAAGATTTTTTACATTTTTCATACAAATGAATTTGCTCTACTACAGATTTATTTGAAAATAGACAAAACCTTCAAAGAGAACATAAAATGGCAAGTGAGAGAGAGTTGAGTATATTTTTTTTATCCATTATTTTCTGAGATACCTTCTTTCCTGAGCCCCAGTATTATTATTATTGGTGGATATTTTGGCACAGATTTTACTCAGACTTTGGGCTGACAGATCTCTGAAGACTCAGGAATCCAAACAGTAAGAAACGCTCATATTATTTCCCACATCACAAATCCTATTTCCCTACATTTTGACAAAATTATTGACCATCAGCACATATGTCAAGTTTAGTCCGTGTGTTTAATGAATGGCACAATGTCACTGAGAGACATGAAACGGCATCAGCAGCATCCCAGTGTGAGATCAGACCGCTGACGTCAGGATCACACATGAGTTCAGCAGCTCTGCGTGAGTTCAGGACTGAAGTCTGGTGCTCTTCTGGTGCATGTTTTTATCGCCAAGTGTCGCAGACTGTCAGACCCACAAGTTCAGGTTCAGGGCTCCCACAGGAGCTTTGTGTGATTTTTAGAGCATTCATCTGAAATAGGTGATGTTGCATGCAGTATTTATCTGAAATGGTTGTTTATTCCATTTCAAGACTTGGGTTTTTATGGTTTTAGCTTGCGTAATCTGTGGTGTTCTCATAAATTCGCATCTTCAGCAGATTGTGGCGTTTCTCTTCCTGTCCGCAGATCGTCAGATTCTCTTTTATGCATATCAGCACACGACACAGCAGATTCACATGCATGTGAACTCATCTTGCAGACCTATAAACACTCAGATCTTCCAGAAGAAAATGAAAATATTGATTAGACATTTCAGCAAATTTCCTAATAGGACTTGATGCCGGAGATTTTGGTTTTAAAGAAATCTTTAATTATAAATCAAATCAATAATTTTTAATTTATTGCATTATATAGTTTTGTTTTCTTTGTGTTGGGTGTTGCAGATAATAATAATTATAAAGAAACTTAAATTTATTTGATTGCATCTAGTTGCCATGGTAGCATTTCTCGGTTTAACTTGTAGTAAACATTTAATATTTAACTTACTAAAATAATAAAACCTGAAACGGAAAAAAACTATATAGTGGAGGTATCAAAACGGTACATTAAATGATTGTAGCTGCTGTGAGAAAAGGTTATAATCGATGCACCGATGCAGGATCCTCACATCTGATAGCCTAGTAACTGGGACAGCTTCTTTATGTTTACAGATGTGATTCAAAGTTGATGTTTATCTGCTTACCCCAGGGCATCCAAAATGTAGGTAAGATCAGATTAATAAGGCCTGTAATGAGTCGGTTCCAAAACTATAAACACAACCAGTCCTAATTGGAAGGAAAAGATGGATTCCAAATATTAGGTGATAATATTGCATAAGACATTTATAAGCTGTTTTTGTTCCCGGTCATTTTTGACCCGGCAACGCCACTAGTATTACAGGGATTTGAGGTTAATGAGATGTTACGTCTTGCTGTGTCTTGTTTTGTCAGATTCTCATTAATTCGGTGAGTCCGTTTCGCCGGCGCTGCTGTACGAGAGCGTCCCGGTGAGCGAGGGCAGTCCGGTGCTCAGGGACATGCTGTTCAGCCCAGACCTGCAGTTCATCTACACCCTCACCGACAGACAGGTGAGCACACGGACAAATCGGACAAAGCTTTAATTACAAATCATCTGGACAGGGTGGTTCTCTATACAGTATTGTGCTTTGATGGGAAAATGTGCTTAAAAGATTAGTTCACCCAAAAAGAAAAATTAGGCTGTGTTTTACTTCCTAGGTGTGTACGACTTTCTCCTTTCAGAGAAATCCAATCAAGAGTTGTCTTAAAAATTGTCTTAACCCCTTCAAGTCTTTAAAAGTATATAAAAGTATACTTAATATAACAGTAGTAATCTTTGAGTACACAACTAGTTAACATGAATGTTTTTAATAGCTTGTACTGCAACTAAAGGTACTAAAAGTAAACGTAAAGGTAAACTAATAGAATACTGTAAATACTACACTGATGTAGTCTTAAACTGCATTTAATGCAGTCTTAAAATCCTGTAAAGCTAAGGATATTCAATGAAAAAGGTTTGCACTGTTTTACAAATAAGTGATAAAAACATGTTTCTTTCTGCATGGCGAGTCGCAATGGCTGGCATTGTTCATTGGTCAGATATCAACCAATAAAATGTCTGCATTCGCACCCCAGCCCCACCCCATTTACATTTACAGGTTTACAAGTGCGTAAAAGAGTCATGCAACAGGAATATTGAAAAAAGAGTAACAATATTGTACAGCGATACTGTAATGTACAAAAGTAAATATGTAGTACATATTTGTGAATGTCATTTTACAGATTTGTGACTATTCATTTGCAACTTCAAAGGATTTTATAAAAAGGATTTTTCAAAGGATTTATGTTTTCAGGTCAGGGCTGTGAGTGTAAATTACAACTTACAAATACAACTTTTAATTTAACACGTTCTCACATTCAACTTTGCAAGCTCTTCATTTTTTCACATGATTTACATTCATAGAATCATGCCATACACACGTGTGAACACACACACACACACACACACACACACACACACACTCTGATGTTATTCTGTTTTCAGCAGGAGGGCTTCAGGTTTCCTGTCAATCAAATGCTGATCTCTGTTGTAACTGTCAGATGGCGCAATGTGTAATATGCTGATTCTGTACTTTCCATATGCACGTAGACACACACACACGCACACACACACAACTCGACTCTTCATAGGTGTAATGGTTTTTACAAACCATATTTCTATTGCCTGACACAAATCCTACTCGTCATAGGACACTTTCTGCATTTTTACTTGCTCAAATAAATATAAAAAATATCCACAGGGACCTCAGTTTAAGTTCCCACCGTGACGCATGTCCCCATGAGTCTGTGTGTATTAAGGTTTCCGTGCACACACCTGTACACATGCAGACAGCAGCAAGCGTGTTTCTCACAATCCAGCGCTCGTCTCTGGCCTGAAGCTTCTCTTGATTTGCTGTATGCCTGCAGTGTTTCTCAGATTGTCTACGTGTTTGTTTCTCTGTGTGTGTGTGTGTGTGCAGGTGACTCGTGTGCCGGTGGAGAGCTGCTCTCAGTACAGCAGCTGCTCTGAATGTCTGAACTCCAGAGACCCTCACTGCGGCTGGTGTGTCCTTCACAACATGTAAGAAAACACACATACATACACGCGCGCACACACACACACACACACACACACACACAACGTCTTGCAGTCCCTGGAAGCCTCACGCCCTTCACCAAACCGAATGAATGGTGTTCGGAAGGGACCTCAATGGACACGTCGCCACACGCATGGCTCAGGATCAGGAACGATGATGTCCATTGAATCCCCGACTTGACCCAAATCCTTGCTGGAGCCCAAGGTCACCCTCAAAACAGTCCTCGCTGGGATCTGAGCTGACCCTGACCTGCCTCAAGTACAATGGCGGACTTTGGTCGTCCGCCAAATTCGCACCACTGCCCCTGAGCTGTCGGCAAAACCAAGCCCGGCAGGAGGTATCTCGACAAGCAATTATGGTTCTGGACAGAGGTGGTCCAACAGGCAATTTCTGAGAAGAAGCACTCTTTCAGGTGATGGCGGGTGTCCAGGATCTATGTCAAGCAGTGGGAAATAACAAATGGCTAATATCGAAAAATCAATGGCTAAGCAGGGCATGGCGACTCCATGGGATGTACGGTTGTCGAGGAGTTCTATGCCCCTGGTGGCTCCAACATTATCTTTTTCCTCACATGTGCTTGCCACCTTGCCACCCAAGATATCGGCCAGGACATCCAAATCAAGGGTGGCAATCACCAGGTCCTCCCCAATCCTTCCAATGCAATTCCCAAAGTCTGGACAACGAGCACCACGGTGACCATCTAAAATGCGCTAGGGCAAAATTGCCTCCTCTGCCACACCATGAAGATTGCATCATCGATCTGTGCCTGCAGGACCCATGGTGTCCCAGAGGCCTACATTGACCATACCACCAGTGTTATCCACTGCACCGCCAGCACCTCCCCACCATTCAACATCTGCAATGGCGTCCACCAAGGATCCATCCTTTTGCTTCTGCTCATCATCACATGCGTAGACACCATGAAGGCAAACTTGATCCAACAACCATACCCTTGGACTCTGCTGTTCGCCGTCAACAACTGCCTTAAGGACAAGGCCTCCAGCAGCTCCAACATCGAACGCAGCAATAGTCGGACCAACTTGATGCAAACAGCATGCGGCTCAGCATCACCAAGAATACTTGGCATGCTGGTGTGCAGACAGATAGATCCCCTGGATCTCCCTGCATGGTTCAAATGGCAGCAAGAAACATGCGTGCTTTGCAACAGGAAGATGCAAGTCGAAGATATACAAACGTACAAAGCGGTCATGCACCACCCTGTTGCATTGTATGCCCCTGAGTGCTGGCCCACCATAGCCACGCACAAAAACAGCGCCGCACGCCGGGAGATGCACATGCTCCAGTAAGTGCTAGGCTTGACCCTGCTCGACCACGTGCCAAACGAGGACATCAGAAGGGCATCGCTCGATCACGGAGAAGATGCGATAAGAATGTCTCGCGATGGTACGGCCAAGTCATGTGGAGCGACGACGACTCACTCCCAGCAAGTGACTGTGAGGAAGGCGCAAAAAAGAAATTAATGGAGTGCATTCGAGAGAAGGTCTTAGCTGGAAGTATCTGGTTTTAGCTGGTCTCCCAGCCTTGCCATCTGGAAAGGAGCCAAAAGCCAGCCTGCTGTCCAACTTAACCTGCTAAAACAAAACTGTTTGACCATTTAAAACAAGCCAAATTGTTCAAAGCTGTGACACTAATGATGCTGAAAATTGGCTTTGAAATCAAAGGAATAAATTACATTTTAACATGCATTCAAATGGAAGTTATTTGAACTATATTGCATTATCTGTTCGTCACTGTCGGTAACACTTTTAAGGGTGGCTTTGTAGAAATGTGAGTTTCTTTCTCTCTATCCTCAGCTGTTCTCGCCGTGATCGCTGTGAGACAGCCGACGAGCAGCAGGGGATTCACCTCCAGAGTAGATCAGTGTGTGGAGCTCACCGTCCAGCCCAACACTATCTCTGCCTCTGTGGCCGAAAGTCCATGTGTGTCTAAATTAGAGCAGATACGGCATGCCTTTATCACCGGCAGAGTGGATTATTGTAATGATCTCCTCACTCCTTTCCAAGAAGACCATTACAGTTGCAGATAATCCAGAACGCTGCTGCGGGATTTTAACTAGAACCAGAAAATATGAGCATATGACACCGCTCCTCAGGTTCTTACACTGGCTTCCAGTTACATTCAGGATTGCTTTTAAAGTACTATTACTCGTTTATAAATCACTCAGTGGTCTAAGACCTAAATACATTGCAGATATGGTCCCTGAATATAAACCTAACAGAGCACTCAGATCATCAGGATCTTGTTTGTTAGAAATACCAAGGTTTCACACAAAACAAGAGGAGTCCGCTTTTTAGCTATTATGCTGCTTGCAGTTGGAACCAGCTTCCAGAAGAGATCAGGTATGCTAAAATATGCTAAAAATAGTTTTAAAACTCACCCATTTAGCTGTGCATTTACTGAATGAGCTGTGTTACGTCTGAACTGACTGCACTGCATTTTATGTATAATCATTTTATATTCTTAACTGTTTCAATTTATTTTTAATCTATTTTTAAATCGTTTTTGAAATGTTTTTATTGTTATTGTCTTATTTTTGTGATCGTTTAATTTCCTTGCCATTAGTTAACAGTAGTTAACAACATTGGTTAGCATGAGCTAAGAAGATTAATCTAAGTTAATTTCAGTAATTACTAATGCATTATTAAAATCAATACACTAACATCAGTTAGTGCACTTAAACAATTATTTTCATTAACATTAGTGTAATGTATTGTTCATTGTTTCTTCATGTTAGTCAATACATTAGCTAATGTTAACAAATGACACCTTATTGTAAAATGTTACCAATTTCCTTTTATGTACAGCATTTGGATTAAGCATTGTGTATGACATGTGCTGTGACAATAAAATTGCCTTGCTTCAAGTATTTATTTATATAGTGCTTTTCATGATGCAAATCGTTGCAAAGCAGCTTTACAGAGTAGTAACTTATCAATGGTGACTAACAGTTGATGTCTATATGGCAGATATGTACAGTAAGAGTACAGTGTTTTCCGTCTAAGTCATTAACCTCATGAAGTTAATGTCTTAAACAGACGGAAAACACTATTAACGGCAATGATTATATGTTGTGATCAAACTTATAAGTTGCTATCCTTGTAGCTTGTTTATTAAAGATGTAGGACATCCAGCTAGCAATGCATTACAAAAAGTCCAGTCTAGAGGTTATGAATGCATGAACTTTTAAATCAGAAACGGGTAACATTTTGTAGCTTGGCACTGTTTCTAAGATGGAAGAACGCTGTTTTTGTAACATGGCATATGTGATTTTCAAGAGACAGGTTGCTGTCTAATATGACACCCAGATTTTTGGCTGTAGAGGAAGCAACAGTACTTTTCAGAATTTAATAGGAGAAAATTATTGTTCATCCAATCTTTTCTTTTTTAACACTAAAGATTCCTCTGGTCTTGTTGAGATATAGTTGAGTATTATCTGCATAGCGATAGAAATTAATCCTGTGTTTTCTCAACTACACAGCTGTGGTAAACTTCACATTAAATATTCACTTTTCATTCATAAAGAAGACGTGAAAAAACTTGCCTCTGCGGAAAACTTTTAATTTGAACGATAAAATGAAATGGTCTAAATGAACTATTATCACCAGGAGATGGCAGCAGATCACTTATTGGCTGCAGGTGCAGGTCTTGCTTTTGGATTTAAAATGACCACGTTTTAATGTTTTACCTTTAGCTGTAAGAGCTGCTAAATAACACACTTGTCAGCTTTTTTTTCATTTAGTCAGGTACATCAGAACTTCCATCTAGTGCAAGGTTTTACAAGGAGCAGCTGCATCTGATGGAGAAGAAGGTGTGTGATGCACAAACACACTCCATTTTTAGATCTGAAGCCCATTTATGAACCTTTTTTCATTGCTACAAATCAAACATGTCAGTTTTTAACAGGTTCTGTTATATTTGTGAGGGTATTTACAAACTGTGTCCTTTAGAAGTACGTCTGTGTTCTTACTGTAAGAGCTTGGGCTCAAGACGGTTTGTTTTTTCTCTGATGTGTTCACAGTCATATTAAATATAGTCTGTGTCTGCGTTTATAAATACATCTGTTTGCATGAATGCCATAACTTTGAGGTCATGATGATTATGCTTCACCTGAACCTCGGCGCTCTCATGTCACGTATCAACATCCTTTGTGTGTGTGTGTGTGTGTGTGTGTGTGTGTGTGTGTGTGTGTGTGTGTGTGTGTGTGTGTGTGTATGAAACCGAGAGATCATTTATTAAGCGTGTGCGTGAGAGAGAGTTTCAGTTTGTTTTTATTTAATGTGCAGCAGAACACAAGCTGTTTCACCGCTGCAACAAAAAAAGTATTTTTTTGGAGAAATAAAATATTAATAAAAAAAGGATTTTAAAAACTAGGAAATAAGAATATATTTACTTATATTTTATGCTATTTAATGCTGATTAAAAGCATCTTCTGATCAATCAGAGTCCTTTCACAGACAATGTTTTCAGACGTCCAGAAATCAGACTACTGTTGTTTATTTTATTTTTTATGCAACTTTATTCAAATTAAGCGTATTTATACTATAATATACATTTATGTATTAGACATTTTTATCCAAAATGATTTCCATTGCATTAAGGTGCACGTTTATATTTTCATCTTTCTTGCTTTCCGGGGACCTGCTGCTTGGTTGAGCTACAGGCACGCTTCGGTTGAAGTAATAATTTAAGGTTGTATGTTGAAAGGAATGCAACCTTTGAACCTTCGATTATCAATGCCACAGTAAAGTTAGAAATAAAGTGAACTGTAAAAAGAAGACATTTCTTGTGAATACAAACCTACACGAACAGAAGCTGGTGCAAAATCTTCATGAGCTGTTTCAGATTAGTCGCGTGCTTTACCTGGAAACTGGACGTTTGGCATTGTTTTCGATCTCCAATTATGTTTGTTTGAAATTTAAAAGAGCTTTGGTGTGAAAATGTATAGAAATAACGTGATCTTTTAGGTAATTTGAGCAAAATGTTATTAAATGCAGCATATCGTGTGTCACATCAGGACATCAGCTTCTCAAACATATTTCATATTAAGACATCTTTGACTTGTGATATTTTTGTGCAATTTCATTTGGTGATGCCTGTGTACGCTAGTTTTAAACACACACACACACACACACACACACACACACACACACACACACAGTGGATTTGCTGCTCTGCTTACACAAACACACACTTCTGCCTCCCTGAATCTTTTCTCTTTCTCTGTCTCCTGCTCTATTGAGGTGAAACCTTTAATCGGCTCCTGTCTGTTGTGTGTGTGTGTGTGTGTGTGTGTGTGTGTGTGTGTGTGTGTGTGTGTGTGTGTGTGTGTGTTATACTGCCAGCAGACTGTGTGTGTGATGCTTTAAACGACTGCTCACATTTTTAAGATTCAGCCTACACACACTAATCTGAAACGCTTTGGTTAAGCTCTCATAGGAATCCTGAGCGTGACACAAAGGCACACACACACACACACACACACACACACACACACACACACACACACACAGAGGAATACAGATCCCGATCCTGGCTTTCTCTTCTGTGTCTATCTTCACTCTTCACACTGTAATGTAATATTCATGTACTTCATCTTAAAAAGGGTTTTTGCTTTTCAAACTTTTGACTCAGCTGCTCGTGTCTCGGACCGGTCAGACTGATATCTGCTCCACTAGACATACAGGCGTAATCCTTCATTCTTCTGCGTGCTATTGTCCATAGAGCCAGAAACCTATCACAAATCACATTTAATTTGCCATTATTTTCTAATGCTGCCTGTAAGACGCTGTAGAAATGTTTTTTCCAGAGTTGTAATGCATGGTGTAATTGTAGATTTAATAAGATAACGGCGTCTAATGACTCCAGCTGCGTGATGATACAGACTGTAGATGGTAATTACACCGATAGATTAGAATCACTTACAGCGTATTGTTTCTGTGTCTTGCTGGATTTAACAGCTCAGAACTGAAGGAACGAGCAGATATTACACCGATAAAACTCACTCTTGTTTCCCTGAAGTCCCTTTATAACGACTGGTTTCACCCCAACTATTAAACCTTTGTGGTGCTGTACCTTTAAGACAACTTCTCTCCTAGTCATATATGTATCTATATATGTATGTATCTATATATGTATGTATGAAGTCCGACTCTTTGTGTCTGTTTCTGCAGAACACTGAATATTATCAACAGACCGCACACATGTACGAGCAGCAGGCGCTCAAAGCAGACTCCAGAGTCAAGTGAGTCTCAGAACAAGCTCTTACTTCCTGTTCACTTCATTGGGTTCATGTTCACGTGTTTTTGTCTTAAATGTGGCTTACACTGAGTCATTTTGTTGTTTTTTTGGTATTTGTTATAAATTAAAAAAAAAAAAAAAAAAAAGTTTAGTAAAAAGTTAAACTTAGAAAAAGTTTTATTTATTACATTTTAGTTCATGTATATTTTATTAGATATTAAATATTAATTAATATAAAAATAAATATATATATATATATATATATATATATATATATATATATATATATATATATATATATATATATATATATATATATATATATATAATATTTTAGTTAATTTATATTTTATTTGTTCTTTTATGTTCTTAGTTTTTTATTTGAATGATTATGACCTTGGATTGACTAGATAATATTTTAAACTATATTTAAAGTCTGCTCAACCTATCAATGCCAGATCTCATCTCTGAAGGACCTTCTCGTTCTTTTTGTCAAATTCCTCTTCAGGTCACTAGGTGGCAGGACTAGGACTATTCTTTCCTCTAGTTCTTAGTCGAGTGTGTGTCAGTCTGTGATCAGTCTTGTGTGTTTGAGCTGGTGTTTGAAGGAGTAGAGTAACTGTGAAAGGCATAAAACTATTTCTTTATATGCAGTTCTGTTGATGAACCCTGTGTGTGTGTGTGTGTGTGTGTCCTGTAAGGGTTAGGTTTAGGTGTAGGGTTGTTGTATGGCAATAGCATATACAGTCTGTACAGTATAAAACCATTATGCCTATGGAGAGTCCAGCTGACCAGTGTGTGTGTGTGTGTGTGTGTGTGTGTGTGTGTGTGTGTGTGTGCGTGCATTTAAAGAGCTTTCATGCAGTGTGTGACCCAGCTCTAAGTGAATGAAAACATCCTGAAAAGTTTTCAATCTCAAAGTGTGTATAAAGTCACTTAAAAGAAAGGGTTTAACCGACGAGTCCAAAGCCGTTTCATGCTGATGTCAGAATTAAACATTAGCACATTTCACACGTGTTGAGCGGAAACTAGATTTTTCAAAACATTAACCTTTCATTACCCATAATATTAAATAAAATATGTTCTATTTGTATATTAAATATTTATATTAATATTAATTACATAAGCATGAATGAACACACTCATACAGTGTATATATATATATATATATATATATATATATATATATATATATATATATATGTGTATAATGTGTGTGTGTATATATATATATATATATATATATATATATATATATATATACTAATAAAATAAATATATATATATATATACTGTATAAGTGTGTATATAATAAATATATACACAGTACAAAAATATATTATTTAAACACAAACTTTTATTTAGGATGTGACTAATCGATTGACAGCACTCCTTTTATTTCAGATATGTTTAAATTACAAAAGATACTTAGTTGACAAGAATAACATTGTAATGTATAGTTGACCGTTTTGTACTTTTTTACTGTTTGAGATGTAAGAAACCCGAGCTGATGATTTTGTCAATTTGAGTCTAATCAGACCCACGCTGCTAACAAAAGCACATGATAATACTGAGCCGTGTCCTGGTCCTCTCCGCTCCAGACCAAGAGCCAGTTCATTTTAAAACATGTCTTTTTCTCAGCAGGGAATAAGAAGCAGCGTCCGCTCTGTGTGTCTCAGTAGACCTCACACACACAGTCGGATAACAACAGCTTTTATTAGAGATGATTTCTGTGTGTGTGTGTCTCTCTGTGTGTGTCTCTCTCTGTGTGTGTGTGTCTGTGTGTGTGTCTGTGTCTGTGTCTGTGTCTGTATGTGTCTCTCTCTGTGTCTGTGTGTGTGTCTGTCTGTGTGTGTCTGTGTCTGTGTGTGTGTGTGTGTGTGTGTGTGCTGGTATTTTTAAATCTAAAATGCATAATGTTTCCTGTAGGGAATGTATGTGTGACTTTAGCACATACAGTGTGTACAGTATAAAAAAACATTAACCTATGGATGTGTCCTCATAAACCACAAATACCAACGTGTGTGTGTGTGTGTGTGTGTGTGTGTGTGTGTGTGTGTGTGTGTGTGTGTGAAGCTGCCGCCGTGGCTGTATGCCAACTAGAGCGGGCAGACTGCCACACAGCTACTGAAGTGAAACACAGCGCTAATGAAAGACATTTACATTCGAAAGAATGGTGTTGAGCTAAAGACCGGAGCTCTCCAGCATTCAGAGCATATCTCCGTCACGCTAGCTCATATATATTAACTGCTATTCATTTTTATATATATATATATATATATATATATATATATATATATATATATATATATATATATATATATATATATATATATATATATATATAAAGTCATAAGTCAAAATCATGAAATAAAAACAATTATGGCAGGAAAAGTTAAAATTATGACACAATTTAAACGTTTTATCTTAGGGTTTATTGATCTCATAATTTTGATAATAATCTTAACATGTTGACATTTATCTCATTATGGCTTATTTATCTCATAATTGTCAATTATGATTAAAAGACTCATAATTACATTACATATAATTAATTACATTTCCACTTTTACTTTCATAATTATGACTTTCAGAGTTCTTTTTTTTCATTTCAATCTGGACTGTTATAATTATACCTAGTATTTTCATTTAAAAAATATTTTTAAATCTTAAATTTGGCCTTTTATATCATAATGTTGATTTCATCATTTTAACTTCTTACCTCACAATTACTTTAATTTCTCACTTTCAGATTTGATCTCATAATGACGCTTTCATAGCGTGTCGTAATTTCAACTATGTCATAATATTACGACTCGTCTCATAAAAGAACATCATCTCATAATTTTGCCTTTATCTCATAATTTCAAACATTTATGTAACAGTCTTAAGATTGAAAAAGAGAAAGAGGAGCTCAGGAGATCTTATTAATAATCCCCAAAAACAGTAAGATAGTTTTTACTGTTTTTTTACCGTATTTTTGTTGTCAAGCGCTTCCCTTGGCATAAACCGTACCACTTTGCTCTGGTAAAAGCACACAAGCTCAGATGATATTCAGCCTCAAACGAGATGATCTTCATATCCGGATGAATCCAGCTCTTTAAGTTCATGGTATCAGGTCCTCTTCAGAAGATCGGTTCAAAACAGAGATCTCCTCTGGGTGACCGAAGGAGCGCAGGTAATGAAGGAAATGCGTGCGAGGACCGTCCTGAGATCATGAATGAAATTGTGTGGCATTTCTCGCGTGTGATTGATTCAGACGATGAAGCTGACAGCCATTGTTTCGTCCAGAAGCGCCGTGAGGACCGAGCTGGTCTCAGTATCGCTCTCGTATCTCCGAGCAGACGGGAGACGTCCTCTGACCTTCATATTTGTAAGACTTTCGCTCTGAAGCCGCTGACACGCGAAGCTAAATACGGCTCACGGACGCCTCGTTCTGGAAATGTCTTATTGATTGCCGTCAGACTGTACCGGAAGAGAAATGCCACGTTAGTCATGTGTCTTTATTGTCTTTCTGTCATCTATTCATCTTCCTGTTTGCACTCTTTCTTATTCTTTGTTCTAAAATATCTGAATTTTCTCCAGAACTTCAGTTTTCTTCTTCAAGTACTTTGTCAGGGGACTATATATATATATATATATATATATATATATATATATATATATATATATATATATATATATATATATATATATATATATAAGATATATATATATAAGATATATATATAAGATATATATATATAGATATATATATAAGATATATATATAAAGATATATATATATATATATATATATATATATATATATATATATATATATATATATATATATATATATATATATATAATATATATATATATATATATATATATATATATATATATATATATATATATATATATATATATATATATATATATAAATAATAATTATATGAAATGACTTGAACAGCCAATTCTATTCAATGTAATTTAAGGCAGCAAGAACCTTACAGTGCTATGATATTAGAAATATTATCACAATGTAAACTTCCTGTTTTCTGTGTAAATATATTTTAAAATATAATGTGAATGTTCAGCATCATTACTCTCATCTTCTCACTGTGTAATGTTTTAGTCTCTTGTTTCTGTATAGTGTCTAAACGTCCCATTATCTGTGTGGGACAGTAATGATGATCTGTCAGCAGGAATAGTGTGTGTGTGTGCGTGTGTGTGTGTGTGTGTGTGTGTGTGCGTGCGCGCTGCTCATTGATGAATCTTGGGGTCGGGTCATTAATCTACAGCAGTGTCTGGAGGATGAGGATGAGGATGAGGACAGGAGGAAGGTGTTTAGTGGCTCCTGATGCCTGCGGCTCTGCTCTGCTCTGCTCAGCCTGGCATCTTCATTTTACGCTCTTTGCTTTGATTGGGACGCTGCGTTCCAGCTGTGGCCTTTTCTCTGTGCTGACGACTGAAGACGTGCGGCTTTGTTCCAGCGTCGGTGTCGCACCTCGAGCGGACCGAGCGCAGCAGTGTCTCGCCTCCACCTCTGGAGCATGGTTTCATTTCTATCTTTTGCATTCATTTCGGCATTGATTGTAATAATACAGTGAGATGTGATTAAATCTAGAAGAACAGCGTCTCCAAGACGCTTCAAGAAGTCCTGTAAAATGAGGAAGCTGTTCAAAACAATGTCAAATGTGGATTTTCTTTATCCATGAGCTGTTTAAAGCAGCTTTTGTCATCTGTGACGCTTTCTCAGGAGCACTTTCTTCTGGCTTCCTGTTTCACAAAAACATAAATAGGAGGGAAAACAAAGCCCAAATTCCTTAATCATCCATTACAATGGGAAAAAACTAAAATTATATTTCCGATGTGCAGCAAGAGATAATGAGCTTCATAAATTAGTGAAGTGGCTTTAATTACCATCATCAGGTCAAGAATTAAGAGTTTCCAGTCGACAGAAAATGTCTGGAAGAGGATGTGTGTCTGTATCGGACTAATAGAGGAGAGTTTAAACCACCAAAGACTCTCTCAAGGACCACAGCTGAAGAACTGAAGAAAATAGTCGAGTCTCGGGGCCAAAAAGCCTTAAAAACAGCTGTCAAACAACACCAACATCACCACATGTCCTCGCTCCAGGATCTTCAGTTATCAGACACGACTGGACCTTCAAGCGAGTCTGGCTTCTATGGTCAGGTGAAACTAAAACACTCAAGATAGGTTTGGTGAACATAAAAAGTACCCTGTGTGTAAAATGAAATTATTGATGCTGTGTATTTCTGCTGGCGGTCCCGGACATCTTGTTTAGACACATGGCATCATGGGTATCTATCAAATACAACAGATAAAAAAATCAATAAGTCTGTAATAAATCTCACAATCTTCACCAAACCTCAAAAATGGGTCGCTGAGCACAAAACCAAGCTTCTTCTGGCCGTTCCAGTCCTCTGACCTGAGCCCTGCAGAAGATTGAGGTGAACGGAAGAGAAGCTGTGAATCGAAGATGAAGGAACGGTCTCTGATCTCCAACCTCATCAGACATTAGAGGAGAACGTTTAGAGCTGTTGACCTGAGCTTTCAAAAAGCATTGAAGAAAAGGTTACCAATAACTGCGCCCAACGTGTATTTGAGAAAAAAACATTTATTTCATTCTGATATTTCCTAGCTTTTTAAATTTTTATTATCCAATAATTTTTTTAAATGCAGCCTTCTTTGATCTTATTTACCAAGGGTGCAGATATCCGTGAGCTCCGCTGTAAATCACTACTATTTCACTACACTTCATGCATTTTTATACAAATAAATCTCTAATATTTCTGTGTAGTTTATGCATTTTTTAATTTCTAATATTTCTGTGTAGTTTAAGCAGTTTAAAGCAACTCAAGTTCAGTATACTTCATGCATTTTTTAACACGTTTTAACAAATATTTTTGTGCAGTTCATGCATAAATCATAAATAATATACGTTGTGCATTTTTAAACACGTCTCTAACACTTTATGCATTTTTAAGCCTATAAATCTAATACTTTAGTGTAGTTTATCCATTTTTAAATCGCTAATATACTTTGCATTTTTAAACATAAATCTCTAATATTTCGATATACTTTATGCCTTTTAAATCATTAATATTTCAGTACGGTTGAAGCATTTTTAACATAAATCTCTTAATATTTCAGTGTCGTTTATGCGTATTTAACAGATAATTTCGGCGTAATTGATGACGCGTTTTGAAAGTAATAATATTTGCTTTGGCTTATGAGAGATAATTAAAGTCAGTTAATAATCTTGGCATCAGATGTATATGCTCAAAAAAATGCAGCAGTCAGTGATGTTTTTTCTCTCCATCGGTTGGTTTTCATACTCCGACTCACTTTTTCCGGCCTGTACGAACGCAGGTTTGATCTCCGAGTCTGTGATAGCTGAGTGTCTGATGAAGTTCTTGTCGTGTGACATGATTTCCATGCCTTGCGTCTCTGGCACAGACTCGGTCTTGTGTTCACGAGGAGAGGCCTGGCCCGTGTGCTTGTAGTCATGGTAACGCTGGTGGAGACAGATGAAGATAACAGGTCAGAAAATGGGATGCGGTGTTCCCGATGTGTCGTATTGATCTCAGAAAGAGAGCGTTACACATTGATTCAAACGTGCAGCTGCAGAAATACAGTTTACTCGTGCGACTGAACACATGACCCCGCTTTATTATGTTTGCCGAGCACATATTAAAATAATACCAGGATATGAAACGGCCGTCTTGTTTGAAGAACAATATTATATGCTACAAAGACGGTCAGGTTAAAAGAAAAGTTGAAAATAAAAGACTTCAGGTTCAAAAACACTAAGAAAAGACAGATCCTACTTTTTTTGTAGGCCATTTGTGTCACGTATGATAGAATTACCAGGAGGAAATCAATATTTTATTTGTTTACAAGGGTAAGAATTAATAAAAATATTATGCAATGTAATGAATTTTGCTCAGTTTAACAGCTTTCTCGAGCTGAAATATTTATTTTCGTTTTAACTTCAGTTAAATATATAGTTAGTTTTGTTGCTTTTCTGTCATTATTATTTTTACACCAGTTTTAGTTTTAATTATATTTTAGTTCAACTAAAGCAAAATGCGAAATGTAAATCAAATAACACAAGTTTACCTTTCCCCTTTTAATTATTTTATTTAAATGTACTTTTGTTTCAGGTTTTTTAATGGTTTTAGTTTTAACTAATAACCCCATTAGCAATAATATGCAATATATTAATAAATTATCAACACTTTTGCATATTCATGCTTCTATAATGTTGGTCGGTGGTCACGTGACATGCAGGTATAATAAAATATTACTTTTATTTTTCTTAATTTATATGCATGTAATTTAATTTGACATTTTTATGGTTTAATTAATCATTAGCTTTACATCAACCCCAGTTTAGTAAACTATAGTCAAACCACAGGGATGCCAAAGGTCAAAAATGGAGGTAAAAGTCAGCCTTTTATTCTACTGGTGGACCACTAATGTGAATAATGTTAACATTTAGAATATAATCATATGTGATCATGAATGATATTCAAGGAAAAGCAACAAACATGAGTTTCACAATACATCACCGATTCAGATATTTTTGGTTTACAGCATCGGTTTCTTCAAAAATCACCCATGTTCACATGGCAACACCAAGATCTTATCTAGACTGTATCTGCATTGAAATGGCATTTTGATTAAACACGTTGATAGACGTGATGCGTGATATTTTGAGGCAGGCGCCTGCTCTGCTGGAGATATCCATACATCACACATCCTTCACCTCATCTGAAATATCACTGGAGCTGCTTCTATTGTATTACAAGCGAAACTGTCGCTTTCAAAAAGATTTAATTCAATTTAATGTGGAATGCTTATACTAATCTATGGCACTTTGCGTACGTCACGAGGAGAGAACGAGCTGCTATCTCTCTCTCTCCGAGGGTAAAACCCCATCCACAGCCCGAAGCTCAGAAACAGACGCGAAGTGAACGAATGCAAATGAGTCGAATGAAAGTTTCTCCACAGCAGGTGCAAAATGCCTTCGAACCATGAGAAAATGCAAAAACGCGCACAGAAAAGTGTCTGTAAATCTGTAAATCTCTCAATAAGCATCTGTCAGAAGGGTTATGCGCGCGTGTGTGTGTGTGTGTGTGTGAGTGTGTGAGTGTGTGTGAGTGTGTGCGTGTGTGTGTGTGTGTGTGTGTGTGTGCGTGTGTGTCCTGTATTTGCGTTTATAAGCCTGCATTCAGCATTACTCCATTAGAAAATCAAATTCCTCCGATGGCTTCGAGACTCAATGTAATGATCCAGATTTCCTCCTGAAAGCGAGATTGGCTTTTTACTTTCTTTCAGTCTTCCTTTTAAACACTTTAACACTTTTTTCAACACGGTGTGTGTGTGTGTGTGTGTGTGTGTGTGTGTGATGGAATCTCATTTCACAGCTCATTTAACACTCGTGGAAGCATATTCATGAAAATAAAGCCTCTCCGCCATCATTTCCATTGAGCTCCGTGTTCTGCTCTCATTACGACGCTGTTTACTTGCTTTAGTATAATGTAAAATAATTGGATCCGACTCGTTGCAGTAACGAGTGTTTGATGGTGAATAGTTGGGCTGATGCGCGGCTGCAGGAAAACACAGTTTGAGTCTCGCTGAACTGTAATCTGCAGGAAATATTCGGCTTAATCACAGTTTGCCAAATAATAATGCAGATGCCAAACCGCAACATGCTCTCGTGCCAACAAACATTATCTGATTATGATTATTATAACCAGTCTGTCATTAGCTTATTATCTTGATAACAGTTTACTTCATATAAACTATGAAGCACTGCTCTATAAAGAATTAAAATGCAGTTTAAATGATGTTTCTGCTTAAGATGAGGACGTATACGGTGGGTTACGAGAATTAGCAGCATGGCCCGATAAATCCGGGGGTGTTAGAATAAATCGAAAGTATAAATACGTATGTGCAGCAGCTGCTAACTTCAGTTCAGAATCAGTGGCAAAAGATCACAGAAACATTAACGCAGGACAAACACCATCATTCACATCTCATTTCAACCGGATGAACTAAAGCTTTGATTTTAAAACTGACTGAGTAAGCCACAATCAAGGCTGTAAAATGCAGGAAAAAATCATTGCACCGAAGACTTAAATATGATTTTAAAAGCTTTTAATGCGTCATGACTGTTAAATTTAACATGCAACAGTCACTCTCTTTACATCTGGTATTGTATATTGTTGGCTCTTTGACGAACTGCATTAGTATTTCATCGGCTAAATGCTTACATGTAAATATTTGCATAAACCAGCCAATCGGATTCAGGCTTATGGGCGGGTTAACTGAAAGCCGTCTTCACCTAATGCTCTATTGTGTGTGTGTTTGTGTCTTTCCCTCACCGCAAATACAAGCGAGGTTAAATGCTCTTTACAAATGCTGGCAATTTTTCAAAGGCCACAGACAATAAGGCCAAAGGTCAACAATAGTTTACTATGATGTCAGTAATCAATAGAGGTCTTGAACTCCAATCCATCCATTCCTTTAATGAAAATCTATGGGATTTTTGGGGGATTGTTATTTGACTGCTACAAGAAAACCATTAATCTAGTGGTTATCAATATACATACAGTATATGCAGTTTTATTCCTGGACATTGGCCTAAAATATCCAGGTTTTATTGTTCATTCTCTCTACAATCCTCATATATTATATGAAGACATATTTGCACTGCTTATACTATTGACTCTTTCTCTCATGCCATGATTGGTTGATTATTTCCAATTCCTCCATGCAATTGGTCAAACTACTTTTCAGTCGTTACCTTCAGCAAGCATGAAAACCACGGCAAAACCCAGAAATCCCATGAATCCCATAAAAATAAAGCATATAAATCAGAACAGGCAACAAATGTACTCAAATATTTAATTTGCCAAAGCCTGAAAGCTCTGAAAAGAAAAGTTTCTGCACCGTTTCTTGTCAAAACAGCAAAACGTATAACCCTTTTTAGCTGAGGTAAAGAAACTTGTGATGTTGCACACGTAGATGAAAACACTTCCTGCAGTCGTGCGTGTGCCCGAGGGCTCCATTTGAGATTGAGTGTCATTTCACATGAAGAGCTGCGAGGAGATGAGAAGCGTGGAAAACAGGCTTACCTGAGACTCCCAGCTGTGTGTGTGTGTGTGTGTGTGTGGTGTGTAAGATAACAATGCACAAAAACATGTTAGAGTATACGTTTGCATATACCATTTGTTTGGTAAGTTCGCCTTTATGCACACAATATTTGAATATTCCAGTAATAATTGAGTATTTGACCTCAGGCTTCAGTGTGTTTGTATTCATGCGGCTCTCTCGTGGTCCCGATTGAACCGCCTCGGGACTGTTAAACACAGAAACCAGATCTCTGCTGCGCTAAGACAGTTATTTGAGGATCAGCTCCACACCTCCAGGTGTAAACAGATGCCGTTCTCAGCTCTGAACCCCAGGTAGAGCTCAACTCGCTGGGGTAAGCAGCCTAAAGATCCCCTCCTCTGCTGCCCGCGAGGAAAACGCTAGCCTCGGCCTGAAATACTCCTCAGAAGAGCCACTGTGAGGTATGGAAGATCATTAAAAGCGCATGGACAGTGACTGATTGGTGTTAAACGTGTGTGTGCGATGCTGGATTGTATTTCTGTCACTGTTATATGACAGAGATGAATGGCTCTGGGGGTTGTTTGTGGAGGAGTGCACGTGTGTTTGGGGAAGGTGAAGTGATGTCGTGAGTCATTGGATCTAATGAGCAGGAGATAAGTGTTAATGAGTCGCCAAAGCTTATGTGTCATTCATGGCCTGCAATTGGAAACATTACATGCATTTATGTTCTCAAACATATAGTAAAAACACTAATATTGTGAGATATTATGCGAATTTAAATAGCTGAATATCTGAATGCATGTGATAAAAGATGAGTTTTCGTTCAGAAATCATTCTGACAAGCTTTCTTCTAAACACTGTAGGGTTCGATTGGACACACATCTTTGACATCAGCAGCAAACGAACAGGAGCTGGGGAAATATTCGTCCTGTTTAAAAGCAAGATGATAAGTATGTTTATACACTGGTTATACTACACTGAGACAGTGCTTATATCAATCCACAGGGTTTGTCTTTGTTCCAGGGAGACTGTCAGTTTATAACGACTCTTCCCACATGCTATAAAGTTACACCAGTAGGTGGCGACTCATTCTCTCGATTCTTTCAAAACGGTTGTGTCTGCAAATAGGACTTGTGCTCGAACTTCTTTTTGCTCTTTATTTTTTTCGTCAACCTTAATGAACTAAATAACACTAAGCGCTCGCATCACTGAACTGTGTGAAGATCCTAACGCCAACGCCACCACTCGCTCCCAACTCTTAAAGTGACCAGCACCGTCTTTATCTTATCAACGTAACAAACAAAACACCCGATTATACGTCTAAGCATGCAACAAAAACACTTTTTCACTGAATTTCTTACTTGAGTCATTGAATTTCTCACTCAACATTCAGAAATGCTTAAACGTCCAATAATATAAGAAAACAACAACGATATTCAGATTTTAACACAATGAAGACAATAATCTGATTAAGCAGCTAACATGTAAACATGATTCTGATCACCTTAATCTGACTAAAGTCATACTCCAGGTAAACTCAAATCGAATGAACACATTTAGAGTATTCCTATTTTAGTCACATTATTGACATTTTGATGACAGTTTTAATGTTCCATAGGACTTTTTTCACTTCTGTTTGACAACAAACAAAAGAGCATGGCTTCAACACCGCCACAGCATGATAAATAATTGACATGACATATTTAGAATAAGGTAAACTATTAGATTGCTGATGTCCATGTAAACGTAATAATTGTTTATGTCATTTAGGGCTCAGTAAATCTGAAAATGATGACAGTACAATAACAGATGGAAGTGAAAAACACTCAGTAGCACAGCAGTCCAGGAGATATAGAAACATGTCACAAACATTGTCATATCCAGTGATTAGAAGCCAACGAATGTCCTCAGACAGAGCTCCATGACGTTCCCTCAGCTGTTCTGAAGTCCCAGCTGTGTGCTCGTTCTCGTGGTGCTAAACATCTGTGCTGAAGTGACATTGAGTTCACACAAACAAACAAACAACTACAGTGCGGCAGATTCTGCAGAGCTGAATCTGAATGGTTTTTTTTTTACATTTGTTTATAATTTACATACTTCATTTTGTGTTATTTCAGGTTTAATGAGGTCAGTTTTATAAATAGAAAAGGACAACTTTTGATTGGTATTGTACGTGCAGACCCTTTATTTGTGTTACGAATCAACAAAAATAAAGTCCGGGGTCACTCATAAATATTGTAAGATGCTAAGCAATGTTCAGAATTTGTAACTGATCCCAGAGCAACTACAAACATCAGCATATCTTTGTTTTCTGTTTAGCATTCACATTTACTGAGAGCAGCTCCTCAGAGATCTGATCCTTGAAAAGTTCAGAGAATCAACCATCAGACTGTATCCTAAATGAAAAGCGTTGTTGTTCTTTGTTTGTTTTTATCAAAATTAATGCAGTTATAAAAGGTAAAATGCTATATTTTACTCAGATAAGTTGAGATCAGGGTCATTTTATATCGAAAACCATCTTAATAGAAGTGAGAGATCTTAGGATTGTTCTTCTGAGTTGACCTCCTGATTTGATTTCTGAAATGTAGTTTCTGTTTCTTTCGCATTTCCACATTGTGCACTTCACAGATCACATTTGTGTGGTCATTATGGAAACCACAAACCTCTGCTTTGCTTGTTGCAGCTTCGGTAAGCATTTTATAAGACTTATGAGAGGTTAAGGAATGGTTATAGTCATTGCTGTGATTAGCGGTTCCTGTTTTCAGCTCTGCTTTAACAACATGTATATATTCCTTCAGCTTTCAGTATGAGCTTTTCACTGTCATCAATTGTCAATGTTTTGAACAGGACTTGCACATATAGACAGCACAGAAAAATACAGAAGTGAACGATCAGCTGTGTATCCTCTGAATATCTTCTCCTTTTGCATGACTTTAGCTGTTTTTAATTGGCCTTGACATCTGAGGAAGATCTTTTAATCAGTGAGAACGAGATGCCATCTGAGGAGAAAAGCTCAGAAACGTTCATTTGTTCCAGTCATCTTCTGTTCTGCTGTCATGGTCTGGCATACTAAAAGAGGAATAATATTAGGTTAAATAAGAGTCATATTCAATAACTGATTCATTCAATTAGGATACATTCATAATGTTTCTCAAAGGCTAATTGTTTCACTCTGGGTTTATGGAAGTTAAGACATCCAGTGAACAAAAACTGTGGCCTTACACAGCCATACAGTGGTTAGAAAAAACAGACCGCTCAATGGAAAAACCCATTAAAGTACATTGGACACAACAGAAGCAGCTGTTTAAAGGAAAAGCAAGAATTCTCATTTCTCTTTCAAGATATAAGACTCCAACATCTACAATACTAACTCTAAAACAATACAACTCAGATATATTACTCAAGGATACAAGAGTTTGAAATAAAACCTCACACTACGACTCCAAAAATAGAGTCACAATGAGCTTAATATGGGCAGCTGTATCTGCGATCAAAAGCGCTGTAACTCGAGTGGAGGATGTTGTCTCCTCAGCTGAGCTGATGGAATTAGATGTGATTATAGAGTCTCAAAGGAAGACATAATAGAAGTACATTCAGTGACTGAGGTTTTGTCTCAGCCTATAACAGTGATTCAGAAAGAACTGTGTTTGTATGGACGTGGCAAACTTTACAAGATGTTTTATATGGTATAAGACAATTACATGGTCAAACAAGTGCCTTGGTCTCTTTAACAAGCTCAACTCCAGCCATAACGCTAAGACCGTAAACGTTAAATTGGCCAAGGTCAAAGCCAAAATAGACAATTCAAATTCCAGCGAGACAAGGAGCCGAATGTAATCTGAAACCAAAAACACGAGCGCAACTACCCTCAAACCAGAAAAGAAGGCTTCACCGTGCAGTGTTTCCAAACCTGACTGCACGGCGCATAAGAGCCATATGCAAAGTATTTAACAGTTGAAATCACAAGAAACAGGTGCGTGAAACACAGGTGAAAAGAGTGTCGATTTGTTTAAAGAAATAGTGGAGACATTTTGGTGAACAAACATAGTTGTTGAAATAGGTTAAGCACATATTATTCAGGTGTTGTTCAAATAAACAATATGAATTTGTACTGTTGCAATAAAAACAGATTCATTCAGTGGATCAGTCATTTGCAAGCTGAAACGTAAGATTTGCTATATATATATATATCTATCCTAAGGGAACAATTATTCTTCAAGTAATTGAAGTTGTAAACAAAGTGTCTCGTTTAACTTGATAGCTTCTTTCCAGCGTTTGTCAGTCCCAGATTTTGTGGATTCGAAACAATAAAGCTTCAAAAAGGGTGTTTTCGTAGCGAAGTCATAGAACCACCATATTTGGTTCCTCAAAGTACTTCTTAAGCGAACTGGTCTTCATGTTCTACCACAGTTCTAAGGGATCTTCATGGAACCATAGATGCCATTAAAGAACCTTTATTAGGTCAGATCAGTGGGTAAACACGTGGATCAGCAGTTAAAAGTCCAGAATGACAGGTTGGTCCAGTGGGAATGTTTTTAGTGGACTTGAACGTGAGGGGTTTCAGGTTACATTTCAGAGGATTAACACTTTTCACATTTTAATGACCCAAAATTGCTCTGTATGTGAGTGTATTCACGTATTCCTTGAATTAGCATTTTGTTTTGTGAACAAATAGAATGTTTAAATAAATATATATGCTGCTATCGCAACAACCACTCAGCAAAACATTAAAACTAATTCCAGAACTGGTTGATCTTTCACTGCTTCCTCCGTCTAAGATTCAATCCATAGAGTAGAGTGGACAAAACTGACCATTGCAATTAAAAGACGCTTGTGCCTCTGGTGGTGTGTGGTTGTGTGTATGACACCTGTGCAGAAAACAGAGTTGTTAATCTCCTTATGGCAGCAATCTTTAAGCAGTGGAATGTGGTGGACGGCTGTACTAACATGGTCTAGAGTGTGTGTGTGTGTGTGTGTTTGTGCTTTAATAGCTCGTCTAATCTCATCCCAGCAGGGTTGCCAGTCCTTGCCATGTGGCTGTGCCTCTAACAGGATTCAGAACAACAGAGGGTGAACATTTTATTGGGTGATGACCAGTCGGTGAGTGCATGTGCTGAGGTAAATTATATTACAAAATAATTTATTGGTGCTGTTATGTTCCACTTGTTGTCATTTATCAAGTGCCGTGAATGAATAAATTCTTGCAGTAATAATATAGTTTTATTAAGTGATTATCCAATGCGAGCACAATTAGCTAAGAGCCAGATGCGGTCCAGATCTGACCAGTCATGTCATCAAGTGATTTCCTGTTCCTTTGATGCGGTTTGGTAAGAGATTTTTTTAAGACATGAAAGAAAGGCATTAATCATATGAAATGCAATATCGGAGTATCTGTTTATATCTGGCTTTACTGCAGCTCTTTATATTGTAATGTTTTGTTTGAATGACTTCTATTGACAAATACTTATGTCTACATGCTTGCTTGCATTCACACATGTTTGTGAGTCTGTGGCGTTGGTGTGTGTGAGTGTGAGTGATGTCGCCACCAGCGGATCAATCGGCTCTGTGGCCTGAGAGAGCTTTTTGTTCTCTGTATTCAAGCAATCACATGCTTCACACAAACACACCAGTCTGCACTTAGTCAGCTCCATCACGTTGTTGCTATTGGAATAATTTCAGAGATGTTAATGCTTTCAGCACGAGCGAGTTTCCTGTGGTTTTTTGCCACTGATAAAACAGAGGGATCAAATGCAACTTACACTAATTGCTGCTAAATTGTGTCTTAGCGTTGCCGTGTACGGTTGCGTTTGATGATGTGCTGCATTGCCAATGTTGGGATCGTTTCTCTAAAACAAGTTCCTCTGACCGGGTCAGTAAACTTTAGCTTCGTGCGAGTTTCCAGTGTGGTGTTTGCACGCCGCGAGGTGGCGCTCTGGAGCAGCGCGAGCCTCTCACCTCGCGCGTGATTGATCGTTTCCAGTGCAGTCAGTCCTCGCGCTGCTCAGATCGAGGCTGCTCGTGCTCCGAACGCATTCCGGTCGCGCCGCGGAACGGGATATTTCGCCGAGTTTGGGAATTTAACTATGACTAGGACATGCCATCCAAGGATCGCTCAAACGTGTAAGTGCCATACAAGAATTACCGGAACCGTCTACGTTGAAATGGTTAGAAAGCAGAGTGGAAGTCTTCACGGCAGTAGTTTTGAAAGCAGGATCTCGTTGCGTTGAGACGAGACTCGTGTAGTGTGTAATTTAAGCACTGCTGTGGTGTTCAAGTGTGGAAACCAGCGTTTGGCTTTTACACTATCCGAATACCGCGGATTACTCCGTGCGAAACTTCAAGAACCCGGCGTTCAGTTGTGACTGGAGACTGGGTTTTTTAGTATTAATCGCATTTCGAGACTTTGTAGACGCTTGGATGCCTGGTTTGTAGTTGGAAACGTCTTTTACAAGAGCGTAACCCGGAGTGAAAGGTTGGGAATTTATTACCGGTTACATTTCCTCGAACGCCCGGCTGAACGGCAGCGTTAAAGTAACAAACGTATCGATTTCGTCCACTTGTACCGGTTTGTACTTTCCGAACACGCCGTAGAGTTCGACAAACGGTGTCTAAGCGTTTAGATTCCGGAGAACAGCAGCGAGCGGCACGGTGAGGAATTGTTCTGGTGGGGTTAGGTCAAAGTTACTGACACGAAACTGACATTCCAGAGGCGTTTCGGGCAATTCTCGCGTAAATAGAGAGCTGTTTCAGGAACGCTTTGTTCGATTGGAAAATTGTCTCGGAAACATGTGTTGTTAAATGGGCTATTTTTATACCACCCCTCCTCTTTCTCCATCCAGAGGCACCCTCGGCTGAGAGGACCACATGTTGCTTTGGTAAAAATCGATGGGGTTTAATTGATTTATAAATTATTAGTCACGGCGTGTTGTGTTAAAAGGGCGTTAACAGCAGAACTGGTTATGGAAGCTGTTGTTGCGGCGCATCTGAAGGTTCTGCCTGTCCGTGGGTGTGTATAAGCGCCTACATAGGCTACTCTTCATCTTCTTGGTCTTCACTGGATCTGCGTGTACGGGGCATGGAAACCAAGCATATGCAAGAAGTTGACATCATCTGCCCCTACATGACCATTGAGCTCGCGCAGGCTTTTACATGATCCCGGACTGGTGGAGTTTTGGTCGCCGATGGCTCCAAAGGCTTTAAGAAATAGACCCTAGTAAAACGATTGGTCTCGACATCTCAGACGACTATTCACGGTCCCTGTCGTTTCTATTGTTACCACGACGTGACGGTTAAGAGCGTGACGGACATTGAGATGGAAATTGGGAATGTGTTTCCTCAGGCGTGAGGGAATCGTTTGTTTAGACTCCCGACGCAACCCTAACGGGAATAATCTCACGGTTTGCCTATGGAAGAATAAAAAAACGACTTCAGGCCACGTAGGTCAGCGAGTTAAAGCCATCTCGCTTTTTTGGACATGTATTATGAATATAATTCACATCTGTGTAACGTTAACCAAACCACTTAACGGTCATGTTGCGGTTGGGTTGAGTGACTTTATTACCTCACCATTAGAGAGATGGATTCTCAATGTTGTACGTGTATTAGATCATTACAAATGTTTAATAAGGAGTTCAAAACATGTCGAAACCCCGACTGTAAGCATTTCCTACGAGACTACCTAGAGTTCGAGGTCTTTCAAGACCACACAGTCTAGAATACGAACCTGGTGTAGTGTCGAGCAAACTTTACCTCAGAAGTAAGACTTGTGACCTCGCGAAGTGTGTTTTTACCGTGAAAATCCGTTATAGAGATTCTCGCCGGGAACGTTTGTGATGTGTGGAGTTTGGAATGCGAACTGGCCCGCGTGCTGCTGTGGAGCGGCGGATGCGCGCATGCGCGAAGGCTTCCCCCTCCTCGCCGGCGCGACTGGTTTTACTCAGACCCACAGCACAACTAATGACCAAGATTAGCTTCTCAACCAAAATAATTTATCTCGGCAAGACAAAAATGATTGCAAATAAATTGCACGAGCGGGGGAAATAATTAGGGAGCGAAGGATACAGGCGCTGCAGTAAATTGGGTACAAAGGGAGAGAATTAGGCTATTGTTTTTGTTATAGATTATTATGAGTGCAGTTGCGAAATGAATTTGGCCAAATTAAGGATTAATGAACGAGTGGAGGAGAGAGATGAGATCTTCTTGGCCAACTTGTTGCTAAGCATTACTCTACTGTGGCGTTAACAGATGGTAATAGATTTGATATCATGGTATAGTATAGGTTCCTGCCAAAAACCCATGGCAGTACCATGGTATTTTTGGTACTTGTTTGTTAGTGGCTAGTGTTCAACTATGAGTGTTGTCTTTGTGTGTTTTGTGCTCCTCTTGTGTTGTCAACATCCCAGGCTGCAGCAAGCGAGCTCATAATTGTGGCATTCTGTGGCCCATAGCTCACCCTCTGTTTGACTTCTATTTATAATCTCTCTCTGCGTCCACTGCCATTTTCTCTGTCTCTCATTCTGTACTGGGTCAATGCTTGTGTGTCGCTTTACCAAACCATAACGCAAGGGTTTCAGGACCTAAAACTAGATTGAAAGCAGCCTATTGGTCCCTTGTGCTCTATTATGAGTTGTGATGGTGAGTTATAAAAAAATGTGTGTGAAAACGAATATGAAAAAGTATGAAGCAAATGTTAGTTATAAAATGGACACGATTATAAGTTCTGCACAGCTAGTTGATTATTTTTTATTTTTTACCGTTGTCATGTAGCTGTTTGATTTAGCTGTTAACGTTGTAAAACCAACACAGAAAAGTGGAAATACAGGACTTTTTTAACATGTAACCACTGTGTTTCATTTATCATTTCTCTCTCATTTTCTTACTTGTCCTAAGGCCAGTGGTGATATTAAAAAGCATTTAAAAGGCCTGGCTGTTACTCTGTTTGTTAAAGAGCCAAACAGCGAGAGGTCTTCTTCACACACAGACACTGTTAACTCTGTCCAACCTTCAGGCAATGACTGCACAGTTTGACCTGCCATGAAATCACACGTTCACTTGTGTCCATACTAGCGATAGACTGATAACTTGTACAATATTTGCCCATTTTGAGATCATCAACATTGGCTGATAACTTTACCCACTTGGCTTTACCCAGTAGGCTTAATGGATAATTGCCAGTTTTGGTTTTCAAATATTTTAGTATATTCTGAGTGAATTATTTCTGTGTGAATGTTTACATCACAATTGCAAAAATGCACATTTTTCTCATACCTAATTCCTTTTTTTTTTGTCTTTGGTCTTATGCTATCAACCCATGTTGGTTGGCTACTAGTCAACAAACCATACTGAAATCACGCCTCAAAAATCTCCACAAGCTTTAATCAAGACTCTCAGTGAGACAGCAGTCATAACAAACATTCATTTTGACCTTTTCGTTCTAGCATTCAGTCTGTTTTTTTTTTTTTTTTTTTTAAATTGCTCATACCTTTTGAGTTCTGTTGATACGTGGCCTTTGCTTTGAAGCGCATTTGCTTTACTTTTAAAAGTGCTTTGAATCAAAAAATGTCACGGACCTTAAGTTTGGTAGTCCTGACCAAATCCGAACCAGAACAAAAAAAAGCAGCAAGCATTTCAAAGTTTCTTTAGTTTGAAAATTTTATCACCTTCAGTAAAACTCAGCAACGGAAACTAGCTTTCAGTGGGATGTGGTTTTTCTTTGGATGGCATGTGAGCACTTTGAGTTGGCAGTTATACATTATTAATATCCAGCTTTTTCCAGTTTTATTTTCATCCGCTACACTTAACTTCTTCAAAGGGCCTCCATTCTCTCTCTCTCTCTCTCTCTCTCTTTCTCTCTTTCCCTCTCTTTCCCCGATGCGACATCTGTTATTTAGGATGAGTTGTTTCTCAAGAATGGCCGACAATTGCTGCGGTTACACCCTGCAAGCAAACCGTTTTCCTGATTATATTTGAATGCATATAGACGGAAATACATCCATTGCTTAATAAGAACGTTTGTTGTTGTTCCGCATATTTAAAGGCTCACAGTTTTGTGTTTGTAATTAATATTGCACAGTTTACACGGCTAATCGTAGAGTAGGTGCATCTGTGCTGAGATCATCTTTCTCATGCTATTCGAGAGTTGATTCTTAACTATTTCGGCAGATAACTTGGAGGATGGTTATGCAGTTGGTTTGTACAGAACAAGAAAAAATTACAGTGGTTGGAGAGTTTGTTTTGCTTGTTGATAGTGTGCTCATCTGTAGCATCTGCGATCTCTGGCGCATGCAGTGAGCTGGCTGCAATTTGGGGTTTTTGTTGCAAACTTAAAACTAAAGTGTGCGACGCCTTCACCATTGAACGGAATCACAAAATAATGACCGTTTCAAACAGATAGTCTCACCCCAAAGTCACGCCATTGGTTGAGTCGGACTGGACGGGCGTATCAAACGTAGGATGGCGCCACAGTGTTTATGCTTTTTCAGTGAAAACAAATCAGATGGTTTACTTTAAAACGTCTCTGTATATTAAGCTGGAATTGAAGTGCTGAACATTTCTCCCACTTCGGCTTCAAAACACGAAAAGATTTTTGTTGTATGACGTTGGCGAGACTTTACAGCGTTGCGTGAAGCACATGCATGGCGTCTTTAAACTAGCTCTTTATGTTGTCAAATGTGTTTGAACAGCAAACATTACAGGAGTCCATCCTGTCAGAGAAAAGCGAGCAGAATCTGAAGTAATGAATCGTCATGCTGTGAATTGGAGCAGTGTTTGTGATGTAGCGATACGCTCTGTGTTGTTTGGACAGAAGTCAAAGTACTGTACTGGAGTTTACTGCTGTGTGAGTCATTTTTGGGTCATGCAGATAGTATGTGATTCAGATAGGAAATGGTCATGCATCCATACGGCTGATGCTATGTTTTTCCTCTCTTTGTCAACTTGACTTTTCTCATCACTCCCACTCGCTCTGCTTTTTCTCCCTTTTCCTCTGGTTGTTTTCCTCTGCGCTTCTCGCATTGCTCATCTCTTGTGCATTCGTGTGTGTGTGTGTGTCGGTGTTTGGATGTGTTTCTGGCAAATGGACACGGTCCAGCCTCGATCTGTGATTTGTTTTTGCTTTAAATGCAGTCAGTGGCTAAAGCAGCAATCAGGAGCACCGGCCTCTCACGAGTTTTTCTTTTACCGTAAAGTGTTTTCCGGTTTAGTTTTTTACAGTGCAGATTTTTCAAGAGCAAAATTGACAGCAATTGCGAGGGGAATTTCAATCTGTGACTGATCAGCAATCCTCATATGTGTTATGGGTGGTAACTGTGAATGGCCTATTTAGCCTATTTCAGGTTTAATGGGTTTGTGTATATCACCTAATCTTTGATTCAATCTTTTTGTCGACGTAGTTAGCACAGGTTTTGTATTTCCCTAATTTGAGCTCATGCTCGCAGTTTCTAAAGGGAAAAGGCTTTATTTTTGGCTAATTTAGGCTATGAACTGAAAAACTGAGATGCGTAAGCTCAGCTCAAGGAGGGCTACAATCAGCGATTTGATAAATATTTTTTGTAATAATATCGCATGATGAGAGATTTACAAGCGCCGCCAAGTTTGTAACACCAAGGTGAATCATGCAAAAGTTATCCAGATTGTTTTGAGATGTTATATTTTGTGTAAGCGAAGTCAGCAAGTGTTAGTCCGATGTTATAATCTAGTTATAATCCTCTCTGGGTCAGAATCACCAGAAAACAACACGAATGTTAAAGATGCTTTTGATGTTTGGTGTATAATCAGGATCCTGAAGCAGGAGCGGTTGAAATCGGCCGCTCTACAAGCACCTTCAAAATCACAATCACAGCTCTGTTCTCCCCTGTGATTTCACACAGCGCTGCGGCATTGCATTCTCTGCGTGTTGCTTACACACACACACACACACACACACACACATGCATTCGCTCAAACACACATTTCTCTTCCCTCAGTATTGTGCGCAGGTCTCCTCCTGCAGTTTTAACCGCACAGCCGTTTAAATTATTCAGCATCTTAAGCTCAGCTTGTAAATAATGCGTATTGCACTGCAGCGAACTCTGTTTAATTTAATACAACTCGGTGCATTCATAATTTCAAAAAAGCCTCTTTAATGCAAATGTTTCAATTATAAATGACACATGTACACACACACTGTAACACGTAGTTTTAATTATAACGTGCTCCAGCGAGAACTAATGAGATTTATTTCCTTCAGTGAGTTATGGCGTTGCTCAAACAGTTTTCTTCCCATGAGCCAATGCGTCTGTGCTCTCAGCTCTATGTTTGTCTTGTTTGATTGCACTAAGTGGTTGTATATCTAGTGCTGTTTTATTACAGGGCTTGCAAGACAGCACTATATTCAAATTCCCTTTTTGTCTTTTTCTGCAATTAATTCAGGCCCAACCGCTCTGCAGTAATTCACCCACAAATGTAAACTCTGTCATCATTGAGTCATTCCCCATTTTGTTTTCTTTTTCGGAGTAACACAATAGGAGATTTTCTACAGAATGTCTGTGCTTCTGTTGTTCATGCAGGAAGAGTTGAGCTCCAACTATTACAGCAGTCCGTATTATACTGCAGAAGTCTTTTTGTGGCTAAAACCTGAACATAAAATGTTACCACTATTTCTGCCTTACTAGCATGTTTACAGTGAGAGTTGAAAAGAGCACTCATGATTATGTATGCATGCAAATGAGCGCATTAATGTTGTTTGCATTTTGTCTGTAGATTTTAGTAGCACTGTGTGTTTGTATGTGAGTGGCTTTCTCCTCATTTATTCATTGGTTAGCTCCGTTTTACAATCTAGTGAGCTGTCTGCTGCCTACATTGGCAACTACCTTCTAAGAAGGCATCTGAGATGAAGAAACACAAGTGAGACATGACCGATTTGAAACACTATATTGGCAACTACTCTGTGCATCATAGAAATAATATATATATAATGGGATGCATTCTGGAAAGATGTGATTTAGTAGTTTCAGGATTTTATATATATCTCAGCACTGTGTTTTCAAGGATTGCCTTCTTCATGAAGCATGCATGTGTTTAAATATGGCATTTTAGAAAGTGGCTTAAATATTCTGCCTACCTTTTATGGCGTATGGCAGACTTATAAAGCTTTTAAACGCTGCCTGGAGAGGGTTTTGGAGCAGAGCGTTTGTGTGTGTGTCTGTGATGGATGAAAGCTCTCTCAGATTGCAGTATGACATTCATTCTTCTTCTCATAATCCTTCAATGAGTGTATCTGATGTCGGAGAGGCTGTTTTGTGTGTTGATAGTGTAATCTGTAAATTCTATACTGTGTTAATGTTATCATTTCACACCTCACTGCACCTTTTAAGGAGCCTGTTTTCACATTACTAACATTCCAGCAGCGTGAGATGAAGAAACGGGCATTTGCGTGTTTTGGAGTCTGACTCTTTTTATCACGCCATGTAATTTTAATTTCAGATCATGATTATGGCGTATATAAAGATATAAACGTATTAACTGGGGATTCAACTGCCTGCTTTATAAACGAAAGGCTGTGCATCTCATTTAAATATCTTTTTTTTATTTGAAACTTGATAGATACAATCCAACAGATAAGGATAAGCAAATGAGCATGTCTGATATCAATGCAAAAATGGTGCAGCGACTCATTGAAGCTAAACAGTCATAATTAACATTGGTCTAAAGATGCCCATTTTATAGAAATAGACACTTAAAAATAAAGCTTTTAATGTTCACTGAACCTTTACATTTCACAAGAGGTTAAGTTTCTTTATATTATTAATGTTTAAAAAAAAATTAAGTGATGGTAACTTAAAAATTGTTACACGCTAACAAAAATATTTGACTTCTATTGAACACACAAAAAATAAAAGATTTGGCGAAGAACAATATTTATTTTAGTTGCCATTTAAGTCAATGGCTATGGTCAGCTGTTCGGGAAACATTTCTGATTATTATCAGTGTTGAAAACAGTTGTGCTGCTACATTTTTTCTCAAAAAACTTTTTTTTACCGACCTCAAACTTTTGAACGGTATGTTCCAGAAGCTTTCTATTTGAGATAAATGCTGTTTATTACGCTTACTCTTCATCAAAGAATCCAAATCGCACGCAACTGTTTTCAGCATTGGTGATAATATCGTTTCTCGAGCTGTAAATCAGACAGATATCAGATGGATCACGACACGCTGAAGATGATGCCCAAAATTCAGCTGCGCATTAATTACATTTGAACAACTTCCGGTGTAACTTCTTACGGTTTTTAATCTTTTGACCAGTAGTTGAAAGCATGCGGCAGTCTCTGCAGCGTCACACATCTCTGCCGTCATGCCGTGTGTGTTTCTATGGCTCTGCTCAGTGATGTGTGAAACGGCGGAGCGTCCCACACAAACACGCCGCCCCTGACCCCTTCAACAGCCCCGCATTCATCCGTCTCTCTGCCTCTCATTCTTCTCGCTCTCGCTCTTTGTCTTCGCCGCTTTTGTGTCGGTCAGAGGTCCGGAGAGTCACTGGTGATGAGGCCGCGGAGCATTGTTCGCTGCGACTGAAATGCAGCGGCGTTTTCTCCCGAGCCGAAGGGGAATGTTTATCCCACGCGAGCGGCGGAGGCCAAACTACAACAGCAGCGTTAATTTGAGCTTAACCCGCCGAGCTGTGTGAGAGGCTGTTCATCTCCTCAGAGAAGGTCATGGAGATTTGTTGGGTATTGTGGTTTTTGTAAGAAGTGGGATGTTGGTGGACATCGTGCTCATCGTGTTGTTTTTTTTTTTAATTTAAAATATTTTAATTTTGGATTAAAAGATTATGAGAAAGTGGAAGAAACACAAGTCGTGTAAAATGTAAATGACTTCTTTACACCCTTATTCTGATTGGAATAAATTAATTTAGTCATTAAATAAAAATCACAGATTAATTTTTTTTTTAAATGAAAATGAAACCACAAACTTAAGTCTACTTTACAGTAAAATGCACTGAATCATATTAGAAAAAATACATATTAAAAGATGAAATATTAGTGTATTATGAAATGCCAGTGTTTTACTTATTTACTCAATAAAAATTTTTATATAAAATTTTATATATATATATATATATATATATATATATATATATATATATATATACACACTGAATAAATTTAATTTGTAATTTAAACTTTTTAAAAATTATTTATTTAATTTTAATTGAATTGTGTATTAAATACTTAACTTTATTGCTGTTATTTAGTGTTCGAGCAGATGTTGAATATAATGAAATGAAACTTTTGCATTTAAGTGCAGGTAATGCTACCTTTAAATGTAAACACACACACACACTTTGTCAACTCTTTCTCTCCTGTAGGCACCGGTCTCATTAAGTGGCTGTTGTAGAAATAGACGAGTACAATGTAATTTGATTGGTCACAGTTGTATAGCAGTTGTCTGCTGTCCAATTCTTTAATTCCCAATCATTGATGAGTAATCAGATTTCATTCACACACATATAAAGCGCGCGTGATTGGATGAATGGGCGATGCAGGAAGCTTTTCCACCCTGTTGTTTTCTCTCGCTGGTTCTCTCTGGTTTCTCACGGCCGGAGGAATGCGGCGCTTCTGGTCGGATGACCTGGTGCGGGATCGTCCCGGTTTGCAGCGGTGCGTATTCCTCGCTCTCACCGGACGGGTTAGTGGCCGGCGTTTGGCCGGAGTGCAGGAGATCGTCCCGGGCTCGGCGAGTGGAGGAACGGGTCGTGCCAGCCAGACGCAAACAATGAAGCAGGCCAGATCTGTCAGTCAGCGGCCGCTCTACAAACACACAAACACACCCACAGAGCTGCCAAACTAGTCCCGCTTAACTCTCTGCCGACTGTTTATATAGACTGAGACCGGCTCATTATTGATTCTGAATAAACTGACTTGGGCTGCAGTTTTGTGGAAGTCGGCCAGAATTGAGTGGCTGTAGCGATCTAAGATGATGTTTCTCAAACACCGTGACGGCTTTTATTTTTAAAGCAGCAGTGGATTTGGTTATTTTTATTGGTTACGTGTCAATATCTGGTTCAACCGGTGGCATACGTTAGGGGCGGGACTGACCGTTTCTTCACCAATCGGAAATACTCAGAAATAACATCAGTTGTTTCTGCAGAAAACGGGAGTTTAGCGTGGCCTCCACTTTTATTTAGATTAGTTTCTTTTATGACATATTTCTGTTATATGCTTTTATCCAAAACCATTTATATTCGTTCGGAAAAATTTGTTTTTTATCAGTGTGTGGGATTTAAAAACTATAGCTGCCTCTCTTTTTTTTCATATTTATGGTTTAAAAATGTTTATTATTGATATACGTACTACTAAAGCATTTTTAGAGTTTTTTAAAAAAAAAAAAATTAAGTTTGAGTCTTAAAGTCTTCTCACATTATTACGATTTAATATAGCTGCTTCTATGTAAATATCTGTTAAAGTTTAATTGATTGCTGTAATCAAAGTTGAATTTTCAGCATCATTACTCCAGTATTCAGAGTCACACGATCCATCAAAAATGATTATAATATGCTGCTCAAAAAACATTTCTGGTTATTATCATTGTTGAAAACACAATTTTTATTTTTCAGGATTTTTCACAATTTTTATTTTTCAAAAGAACAGGATTTATTTGAAATGCTTACCTTGGTTACCTATGGTTACCTACAGGCCCGGTGCCTGTAATAAATGTGCTAAAAGTAAAAAAGCGTATCATTTAGTGTCTTGTTAAATGCATCTAACCAGTATTTTCTGCTACGTATCAGCGGTATATCATTTTATAACTCAAATATGGTCTGATACAAATCAATACCGCTGTGAAAGAGACTCATCAGATAATTTGAGTGTTCTCATGGCACTGAGCGCACAGGTTTCTCACACACACACACACACACACACACGGTGTTGAGCTCAGGATCCGTGTGTCTGAGGTCTTTCGCCGGCTGGCAGGACGTCGGCAGGAGCTCCACTCGTATCGGAGAGCCAGCGAGAGATAACACAGACTTTAATAAACAAAGAGAGATGATAAAAGTCTGGAGTGATGGAAAATGTGAAGAACTGGTTAAAGGGGGCTGCTTCTTCCTCACTGTAGTTGTAGTTGACTCTTTAAAAGACTTTTTATGAGCTCTATAAAGCCTAAAATAAGAAATGAGTCAATTTATTTTTTAATTTAACAGAATTTTTTTTAAACCATTATAAAAAAATCTAAATAAAAAAATAAAATGTTTTTTCAGTCAGATTTGACCCATCAGGCTTTTATGGCTCATATTTAATGCGGATGCTGATGCAATTCTGATGCAGTTCTGATGTTTGTATATTAATGTGATATTTAAAGCAGGGTAGCAGTTATTTATATATACAATTTATTTTTATGTCTTTATTTACATATAGAAATATCAGTTATCACTCTATATCTCCAATGTTTAATTTAATAAAAATAAAATTACATTTAATAAAAACAATAAAATAAAGCAATATATACACACACATACATATCGGTGTAAAAATAAATATAAAAAAGGAAAATTATTACGAAAATTTAATTTTTAGATTTATAGAAGACGTGCAGCAAGATGTCATTTAGTGTAAACATCTTGTCAGGCATATTTACAACAAAAATCAGTTTCTGACATATTCTTTGAGTCCAAAATACTAATTAGCTGTAATTTTACTTTATTTTTTTAATCTGCCACTACCGTAGGTTTTGGCCATTTCTCAGTAAGGCTTGTTTTACTCATTTAAAACACAATAAAGTGTAACATGCTCCCTTGTTCTGAAGGTGAATGTTTGTACAGTTAAAGTAAAAGAGCTTTAACTTGATGACAGAAGGCATAGATCGTGTGACGGGTTCCTCAGTAATGTCGTGATCGTGTCTATCGTTTAGAGGCCTTTGCTCATCAAATAGGATACGGCAGGCTTTATAGGGTTAGTGATTCTTTCACAGCACACTGCTGCTCATCTCCGTTTCTCAGACTGTGAGAGTGTGGTGTCTTCGTATTAGTTTTATGAGTTGTACGATCGCAGGGTGCAGCCAATCACACAACAACTGGCTTGATTTCACCGCTGGAGGTTCGGCGGAGAAATCAGCGTGTTGATTGCTCCGGCGTCAGACAGCTGATTGCAGGAGACACCGAGCGTCCCGAGCACGCGTCACGCTACAGGCTACGGCAGAAACCGTCTGATTGATGCCAGAGAGGAAAAACGTTCAGAAACGTCTTTGTGAGCAATCAATGCGGTGTGGGCCGAGAACTGTTAGCCAAAAATATTACATGCGTGATCCAATCACAAGCCGATGGACGAAATCAAGCCCGGCTCTGTTATTTCCCACTGAAAATACATCACTCATTATGCAGGTTAAACGAGCTGTTTCTGTGTGTTAGCACGAGAGCATTTATTTGATTGTCGTCTTGGTAGAATCAGATTTGATGGATACGTACAGTGTGTTTTAAACGC
>NC_056704.1:336621-351621 GCF_018831695.1 Puntigrus tetrazona | reverse complement strand
TGACCAAGGCTTTTAAAAAGCACAAAACAATCCTTAATGGGACAAATGAATGAATGGGTTGCTGGGAAAAGCTGTTACTTTATTGTAGAAATGCATGCTTTTGTGACCGAAATCAGCGAATTCAATGAAAATCAGTGAAATCACAGACATTTCAGTTCATTGGTTACAGTTTAACAGTGTGTTTTTTTTTACATGTCAGCACAGAGTGTTGCTGTTTGGTTGCTGGGTGGTTTCGCTCTCATTCAGAGATGTTTAAATCAGATAAGTAAGATCATATAATGGTTTTCTGGTTGTCTAATGTTTGCAGATGAGTTTCAGGAAGCTCAAAGCTGCACGCGGGGGCAGGGCTGGAGATGAGGGTCTTACTCCTCTGTGGGGGGTAAAGTGGGGTAAACGGGGGTCGAGTGTAAACAGCATCTGTTTCTCCTCCGCCTTCATTCTGTTTCTGCCAAAACTGGTGACTGCAGCGATTACTACAGTAAAACTGTCTCATGCTTTAATATTCTAAACTACTTGTCTAAATTGATTTTTTTTTGCAGTAACTGTTATTTTGGGGTAAATGTTATGCATAAAGATAATAAATACTAGATTGTCATGTGAAAGGTTATATTCACGCACAGGCTGGATGTAAGCACCGTTTCTGTGTGTATTGCCGGGGAAACACGCGTGTTCAGCTTTGCATGCAGCTCGTTTGTCTGTGGCTTATTTACTGTATAATTAGTGTGATAATGAGCTGTGAAATGACCGTGTCATTGATGACTGGCCACTTCCTGTGCCGTCGTGTTTTCCTTCCTGTCCTCGTGTCAGAAAAATCTGCACTCATACAGCCGAATACGAAAAATCACTCAAATATTATAATTTGCTTCAAATGTATCGTGCATGCAGCGATAAAGATTTTTGCTATTAATCGTTTGACTCAGAAAGCGCTTTGCGATTTTTAATAAATTTAAGTCGAGTATCTTTTCAAATTTAAAAATGACACCCGATATTGCTTAAAACAGAAATGTGGCTCAGACATGGATAGTAGTTCTGGTTATTTACATAATTTTATTCATTTATTGTTATGGATGTGAAAGAAGAAAAATATCAGGCGGTGTTGCTTTTCGCTCATGCCGTGTATACGAGTCTGCGTGATAAAAAAAGAAAGAAATTGAATTCACAAACAAACAGCAAAGAATGCATAGAAACTTTGACGTAGAAAACCTAAAATAAGTTTGACGTCAACCAGTAATCTTTTGTTTTATTTACAGCCTCAATTTTTTTTTCCTTATGTATCTGTATGCAATTGTTTTTAAATATAGCGCATCATTTGGGATATGCATATTGTACTTTAAGTGTGCCACAGTTTGCTATTTTAAACATAGTTTTTCCTTTTTTTTTCTACTGGATTATATTGAGCATGCCGCTTCTGTGTGTGTTTTATCCACATCTGTTTGGGAGTGTATTCTGTGTGTGTATTCGCGCTCCTTCTGAGAGGCGAGCGCTGTAATTGATATGCCACAAGTAATAAATCAGCCGGCCGCCTGCCACCACTCGCCATTATCTGAGGAGACTGGTTTAGAGGTCTGTCCGCAGTGTGTGGACGTGAATTTATGCTCTGTTTTCTAAAGCAGAGGGGCTGTGAGACGACTCGCAGAATAACGTGTCCTCGGGCAGCTGTGGGGAAAAATGGAGAATGAATTGACTTCCATATTAACTGTGTCTCATGTTCCTTATGCTGAAATGTACTCCGGCGCTTGTTTTGTTGGTGTGTGTGTGTGTGTGTGGTGGTTTCTAAGGGTGAATCTCACGAAAGCTGTCAGGAACGTTTTTTGCCCAAAGCGCAGAGAATGTTTTTCGCAAGTTATTTCATTGCATTTCTGAGATGATGCTGGGGTTGGTAATTATAAAAGGTGTCACTTGTTAACATTATTTCATGTATTAACAAACTGTAGCTAAAAATATAATCGTTCATTTTTAATAGTGCATTAGTTATTATTAGTAATTGCTGTGCAAGTATTCTTAGTTCACGTTAACTAATGAACCTTGTAAAGTGTTACCGTATTTTTATGTTAAATAAATTGAAAATGTATAAAGTGTTTCATGCTTATGCATAAATAAAGCTTGTGGTAGTAAATAAAGGCTCTATGACTGTAATGTGTTTTCATAATAGTCTGTCTGCGGTTTTTAGGCGGGACGTGTGCGAGCGGCTCATTTCACACAAGTACAAACTGATGCCAGTGATAATATCGAACTAGGCCGAGATCCGTGACGCAAATAACAACATCTGTGATAACGGCAGCTTGCACGGGCGTATACATATATTCAGCGGCTGTTTCAGTCATTTGGATTCATTGATTGGTGTCATTTAAGCAGTTACCGATCGTCTGAAGTGCAGGTACTCATGGGAAATCGGCGAATCTAAAAGTAGAAGATGAGAACACCAGATGAAAGAAAGCCTTCGGGGATGTTAGACAAGAATTTCTTTTATCTCCTGATGAGATTGATAATTCTCCTCAGTTGTCGGTTCTTTTTGAAGCGTTTTGGGAGACATTCTTTCATTTTATATTTTTTACATTCATTCGTTTCCATTCTCCTTTTTGCTACAAATGCGTTGACCGTTTTAACCGCTTTATTGCCGGGTAGCTGTAGGAGGACACACTTTGGTTTGATGTTTACAGTCCATTCTATCATGACAGATCCACTTAAATGATGAAAAATTAGGTTTAGGAATCTTGTACAGGTTTCTTCTACTTTCTGTTTTTCTTTCACACACTTGCACACAAAACATTACACACAGTAAATCAACTGACATAATATATACTACATATTATATATATATATATATATATATATATATATATACATAATATATATTACTACATAATATATATTACTTTTGACTCACCTTACTGTTTCAGTACCATAGTAAAGTGATAGCAATAGCGTGGTACTGAATGGTTACAATGGTTTTGGAGTACGTCGGAAATACTACAGTACTACCATGGCATACCATACTTGAATATATTTCCATAAATATATATTTTTTTATTACTATGACAGAGTCCTTCACAATGTAAAGCACGATAGGAGCTCATCTCTGAAATGTATTGGTTTTAGTTGGTTGGTCCTCTTCTGATAGACCTAGGAATACTTTCACTTTTCCGGTTCTTTTTGGCGCATGTTTCTGGAGCTCTATGGAATAACGCCACTTCCCATCATCCCGTCCTTGGGGAATGATGGAGAGATAAGGAGGCCCTCTATCACCCGAACAGGAAAAAAGCAATGGAGATAAGAAATGGGCAAAGAAAAGGAGAGAGAAAGGAAACATTCTTCCTATTTTCCCTTTGCTCTATCTCCCCTTTTTATTTCCTTTATCTTTCACAGTTTTCGCTTGCCTCAGGCTCTCTCCTGTCGCTGAGATTTTCCGGTTTTTGTAGTTCCGTCTCCCATTTCTTTCCCCAGTGGAAATGGTGAAGGTGAACTCCAATTTGTTTGTTTGGATTTATTTTCCACCTTCAGCAGAATCGCAATCTGTTCTCCAACAATTAGGTCGGTAGTAATTTTTATCTGTAAATAACTGCTGGTGTGAGACAACCTAGGGTTAAGTTTCATGTATGCCATTTTGAGTTAACAGATCTTTATTAACTGTGATATCTGTCCTGGGTTTGTTAATCTGTTGACTTTAAATAGTAATATCTAAACCAGGGTTCTCAAATCTGATCAAACTCGCCTAACTGTCATTTTCTAATAACTCTGAAGACCTTGCTTACCTTGATTCTTGGATTAGGGCTGTGGCCATCCATCCTAAATTTATGTCTCAGATACTGCTGCACTAAACTTATGGTCCATATACAACAAATAATTGGTGTATTGCGTGTATTTAAGCACATTTTACTGATCTGGCAATCTCCCAACAGGATCACATAGTCATGCCTTACAGATAAAAATTTATCAATATTTTAAATGCATTGGAATTCTTTCTAGTTTTATACAGCAATCTGTTTTTATACTGTTTTCAGAGCTGTAAATTAGAAAAGGACAAGATGTATAAATCATTTCAAAGTTGACTTGAAACAGCACAATATTATATTCTTGCCCTTGTTAAGTTCTCAACAACTTCAAGCATTTCAGACCTCAAAGACTTACTTTAGACTTGCTTGTTTTCAAGGCTCTTTTAAAAGGTGCACTGTTATGTACTTGCATACTTCATCTACACAAAGCTGCTGTCAGACGCTTTGTGATGATGGATGTCTTATGCCCTTATTGAAGCAAGACCAACTATACAGCTGCGGTGTTGCATAGTGAAGAGTTTGTATACAGTGTGTGTCCAATCCATCTTCACCCCCAGAGCTATCAGTCTCAGTAATTAAAAGTTGACACGGTTCACCTCATTTGACCACGTGATTCTAAATGATTTGTGGCAAAATTAAAGAGATTGTCTTGACTCTCTTTCCACTCACTTTGACTTTGAGAAATTATGCATAATGAATAGGATATGTTCCATTTGCACTCATAATGTGTTTTTTTGCCCTGTAGGAGCCCCAGACGAGCAATTGAGGTGGATGTTGAAGTGGATGACTCTTGTGTGAGAAGGCAAGGAAGAGTTGAATCGATAAAGCCTGTGCTGCCTCCCTTCCTTGTTTGCTGAGTTTGTTTAAACGTCCCCAATTGAAGACATAGCGTGGACCACCATATCCCTTACTTGCAAGGACCAGGGCAGACATGTGGCCTCAGCAGGGGCCGCAATGCTTCTTTAGCCCAAGGACTGTGATGCTCCTTGGGCTTCTGACTGTCTGCATATCCCCTCAACTTTCTGAAGGATCCCCGGAACCATTTAGGTCTTTCTCGCCTTCTGACTGGGGTCTAACGCATTTAGCCATCCATAACAAGACCGGGGATGTGTACGTTGGTGCGGTCAACTGGATCTACAAGCTCTCCAGCAACTTGACCAAGTTGAGGAGTCATATGACGGGTCCCGTAGTGGACAATGAGAAATGCTATCCACCTCCAAGTGTACAGTTATGTCCTCATGACCTTGCCCCAAACAGTAATGTGAACAAGCTGCTGCTAATAGACTATGCCCAAAACCGACTCATCGCTTGTGGAAGTACTTCTCAAGGCATCTGTCAGTTTCTGCGCCTGGATGACCTTTTCAAGCTCGGCGAGCCACACCACCGTAAGGAACACTACCTCTCCAGCGTCATCGAGTCGGGAACCATGTCTGGGGTCATCATCTCTGAGGGTCACATCAGCAAGCTTTTTATTGGAACGCCCATCGATGGTAAATCAGAGTACTTCCCAACTCTCTCAAGCCGTAAGTTGATGGTCAATGAGGAAGATGCTGACATGTTCAGCTTCGTTCACCAGGACGAGTTTGTCTCATCCCAGCTGAAGATCCCCTCGGATACACTGTCCAAATTCCCGACATTCGACATCTACTACATATACAGCTTTAGCAGTGAACAGTTTGTCTACTACTTGACCTTGCAGTTGGATACCCAACTAACTTCTCCTGATGCCAGTGGGGAACAGTTCTTCACCTCTAAGATCGTACGACTCTGTATTGATGATCCTAGGTTTTACTCCTATGTAGAGTTCCCAATCGGATGCACCAAAGATGGCGTAGAATATCGACTAATCCAGGACGCCTACTTGGCCAAACCCGGAAGGCAGCTTGCAAACTCTTTGGGAGTGTCCGAGCAAGAGGACATACTGTTTACAGTCTTCTCCCAAGGTCAGAAGAACCGGGCCAAACCCCCAAAAGAGTCGGCGCTCTGCCTGTTCACTCTGACGAAAATAAAGGAAAAGATCAAGGAAAGGATTCAGTCGTGCTATAGAGGAGAGGGGAGGCTGTCTTTGCCCTGGCTACTCAACAAGGAGCTACCATGCATCAACTCGGTAAGTCCACTCTCTGATAGCAAGTCATTAAGACACACTGCATGGCTATGGCGATTGATTTGTTGGGTTGGATGAATGGGTGTGCTTCAGTAATGTCCTCTGCCAGAGTTCAACTTCCATTATCTTGGTGCAAAGGGTGATTGTGATTAGATATAAGTGGAGAAGTTGTAGATCAGACTAGGGTTGTGAGGCTGGGAACATTAAGGATGGCCTAGTAAAGTCCTCTAGAGGAATAGAGTCTACTCATTGGGTAGGTGATAGCAAATTTAAGGATAAGACTAATCCTTGTGAAGAACCTGAAAACCTAGAATATTACCTAGTGTCTAATAGTCTAATGTTATTAAATTGTTGTAGAATATAAATATCACAAGCACTCTTCCTGTCACCCACCTCCTGTTTCCTTTTGCGTACGTTCTCCCTTGCTGTCTTTCTCCCAAGTGCTTCCATTATTCAGTCAGACAGGAACATCATTAGGGGAGTTGAGTAAATTTCATGAGTTGCTCTCTCGCTCATGCTATCTAATTCGTTTAGCGAGGCTTGATCCCATCTTCTCTGCCATCAGGGTCCGCTGGGACCAGGGCTTGCTTTTTCGTCCTCCCGTTCGCTCGCTCTTAATCTCTCTCTCCTCATTCGTCTCTGTTCCTCTCACTCGCTCTGTCTTTCTTGGGCTTTCAGTGGCAAAGAATGGCTTTCATTTAACCAAGCACTCAGAGATAAGGATCCCCATTTTTATTTTTCTGACTCATTCCAAATTGGTTTGATCTTTGCTCTTTCTTTGTATTCAAAGTCTATCAGTAGAGCTCTAAGCAGGTGGAATAATAGAGAATGAAAGACGTTTTTGTGAAGCAAAACAGATATAGAGTGGCCGAATGTGTGATGTCTGAATGCTTCAACACTAGAAATCATCCAAAGCTCACAATTTTTTTGTTTCATAAAGTTCAAATATATGATAATGGGCTCTTCGAGTGCTTACTGCTGGCTTAATGTCTTTTTAAATCCTTGCTTATAGCCATTTTTAATCCTGGTTATCCCTGGCCTTTACATAACTGAGCCTAAATTTCATCCCTAAAATTCTAGTGTAAAAATTGTAAGAAAGATCTTGTAGATGGCTGACTAGTCATCCAACTAACCATTAAGTAATTCAGTAGCAGTTACAATGCTGCTTTTTAAATAGAGCCTTATTTTACAAATAGTTCTAGCAATAACATTTTTTACATTTCTGTATAAAAACAACTCGACTTCAGTATGGAGCGGTTGAATGCAAAATGAGTTTCACCGAGAGTCCAAATGCTTAGGTTTCATTGAAGTGCATCAGTCTGTATCCAGGATGCATATAGGGGTCTTATTCTAGTTTTTGGAGCCTTTAATATGACCCTAAATTTTTCAATTTCAGTTTCAAAAAGACATAAGATTTTATGTTAGTTTTGAATGACCGTTAAAGAGAGTTTATTGTTGTTGCCATCTAAAATGTAAATCATGTTTCAAAATATTGTTTCCAAACAAATGACCTTTTCCTTTTATGAATATTTATCATATTCAAATTACGGTTTTTAAAACCACAACACAAACATACAGACGCACTGTTCGGCTTTCATAATGGTCACCAAAGAAAATAATTCGCTTAGAATTTAAAATTATTTATTGACCTGAAGATGGATGTCAGATGACTTTGCAGTGACATAATGGCTTGCAAATGATTACACTTTCTGGGTTTCAGATGAGCTATTCCTTTTGATTATTCTCGAAGAGTTTGTTGACATGCTGCTTGACGTCAGAGATTAAGCACACGCTAATTAACTTCTTTAACGCCGTATGTCTGAGAGAAGCGCCGCACCTGTGATGTGTTCTTACTCACAGGGACAGAAATGATCCATTTAAATCTCATCAGAACAGAATGCTGAAAATCTGGGGCTGCTCAAGTGATTCACGCCGATCGGATCAGGCAGTGTTTAATATAACTTGTCAAACGCATTAAGTCTAAACATAGTTTATACAGTCACATGTCTCTCTGTCTCGCTCTCCCTCTGGAATGTGGTGTGTTTGGTTTCGCCTCTGCCCTGGGCAGACACATAATCAGCAGTCTGAAAACATCTCACACACACCCACACACACATGCATGTCAATTGTTGTGGTGTTATAAGTGTGTGTGTGTGTGTGTGTATTGGTATGTCCCTCTGCAGCCTGTTTAGTCCTGCGTTAGTTTTCGCCTCACTAGTAAAGTGTGAATGTGTGTGTGTGTGTGTGAGAGAATGTAATTACTTTAGCACACACACTTTTGAATGTAATGCTCGTCTTGTCTGTATGACCCACGAGGATTGAGAGAATACTGCTTCAAATCAGCCATCAATCGAGTGTGAAATAGCAGTGCGACTGGCGCTCTGATCCAAATGCAAAAAAGCATAATAGGTGTTCGTGACCTTATACTGCCTTCTGAGACGCCTGCTTTGGGTCAGATTATCACGCACGCTACTATTCAAAAGTTTGCTGTTTGTAAGATATGCGTGAAAGCATTGCTTTTATTCACCAAGGATGCGTTAAATTGCTAAACCGTTCTAAAAAGGTGTTCTAAAAGATTACTAATTCAGTTAAATGCTGTTCTTTTGAACTTTCTATTCACCAAAGAATCGTGAGGAATTAAATATAACATTTTGCACAAAAATACAGGGCAGTACAACTGTCTATAACAATTAGAAATGTCTGAGCAGCGAAACGGCGTATTAGAATGATTTCTGAAGGATTGAGACAACGGACACTGGAGCGATGATGCTGAAAATTCAGCTTTGATCACAAGAATAACATTTAAAAACATTTGTTTAAATCCACATTTTTCTGTTTTTACTGTGTTTTTGGACAAACTAATCCATGCTTAGTGAGAAGAAGAGACGCAAACTTTTTAATAGTGCTATACATCTTTACAAAGAAGGGAATTGTATAATGCATTACTCTATACAAAAAAAAAAAAATCTACCCAGTGCAAATTTCTGCTGTTTTCTGTGCAGCCGTTCACAGGGATTTCCTTTATGCTAATAGTTTAAAGTCTGACTACACAAGGCTGATATTTAAATAAGCTCAGCTCATGATGGCATAAAGATGTTGAATTAAATTACTTGTGATGTTTTCAAAGCGATAAATCCCCCAGCCGAGCTTTCAGCGTGCGTGTGTGTGTGTGTGTGTGTGTGTGTGTGTGTGTGTGTGTGTGTGTGTGTGTGTGTGTGTGTGAGAGTGTCTGACTGCTTGACATCAGGTTTTTAGCTCAGAGGAGAAAAAGCGAGTTTGCTAAGTGAATTGATGCCCGTCTGACTCCTTCCTCCTCCTTTTCTTCTCTTTCCTTTCTTCCTGCTGTGAGCTAGAGACTCTTCTGGATGGATTAAGACAGAAAGAAAAACAAAGAGAAAAGAGGAGGTGAAGAGAGAAAGACAGAGAAAGAAAGGTTATTGATGTGTGCCTTGGCGGCTTTAGAGGACACACACACACACACACACACAGCCTTCTGAGCAAATAGCACTGACTGTTGTTTATATATAAAACAGAGACTAACCTAACTCTAACCCTAAAAGAAAATTTCACAACATTTAGTTAAAATAATTTCTACCTTTTTTAAAGCAATAGTTCACCCAAAAATTAAAATTAAAATATTTTTACTCGCCCTAAAGCCATCCCAGGTGTATATGACTTTCTTATTTCAGAGTTTTTTTTATGTTTCCAAGCTCAGTAATGCTGGTGGATAGCAGCCAGTGTTATGGGCTGAATTCTGGTCATAGGCCGACTGTGTTCGTCAGATAGATTGGGGGTGAGTGGTTTATGGGGTAATTTTCGTTTTTGGGTGAACTGTTCCTTTGACTGTGACCAGAGGCAGGTTTCGGCTCACTTCTGGAGTTTTCTTTTCCAAGGTACAGCTGTAAAGTGTGGCAAGTTAGCCAAAAATATTATGCCTGTTTTTTTTTTTTTAAACTTTAAGCAATGTTTGTTCAAAGTTGTTTTAAAATATGCGGTGGTGAACGGTGAGTGGAATTCTGTGAATAAACAACTTTGGAGTTCTGTTCTTTCATTGGAGTTCTGTGGGCATGCATTCCGTCAGAGAGGAACTTCCTGTTCACAGGCTAGAGAACAGAACAGCATTCTGGGGATGATTTAGAAAGAACTGTCAGGTCATGTAAGGAATGCTTTTGTAGAAGCCAAAAAAGTCATGACAACTGTTGTACATTTCTTTAACAAATGAAACAAGTTGATCTGAAAGTCAGTTTAATATAATTTAAGTTCAAATCACTTAAACAAGCAAGCTGATTATACTTAAAATGTAAGGCAGCATGTTTTTAAGTTGAAATGTTTTACAGTGTCATTTAAAGTCACCTTGAATGATTCATACCCTGTACATAATGATTTTTTTCCAAACACAATAAAGCAATATTTTCCAAAATAAAACATGGCGGAAAAATGTTCATATCAGAATGATTTCTGAAGGATCATGAGACACTGAAGACTGGAGTAATGAAAAAGTTTAGTTACGTTTTAATGTATATTCTCATAGAAAACTGTACATTTTAAGTCTAACAATATTTGACAATTTTTACTGTGTTTTTGATCAACTTAATTCTTTGGTGACCAGAAGAGACTTCTTTCAAAAACATTAAAAATAAAATATTGCCAAGACAACTTTTGGGTGGTAGTGTAAATACCCCATAATAACAGATATTTAAAAATGACAAACTGTTAGGAAATGAAAAGTAAAAATTGAAAATTGGCTTTAGAATTATTGTAAATGTCTGCTGGTTTTATCCCTCTTCTAAACTTTCTCGTCCTCAAGTCCCCTTTCCAGGGTTTCCTGCAATTCAGTGACCTTGCGTTTCCATTTTGTCATCCACGTGATAAATATCCTTACCGCTGTGTGTGTGTGTGTGTGTGTATGTGGATGACTTCCTCTGGTATTGTTTTTAGGAAAACCCGCCCTGACAGTCCGTCTTAGCCAGTCACTGACCTTTAGGTGGAGTGCCTTTCCTAACCCTCTCTCTCTTTCTGTTTCAGCCTCTCCAGATCGACGATCATTTCTGCGGGCAGGATTTCAACCAGCCTCTAGGGGGCACCAGCACTATCGAGGGCATTCCGCTCTTCATAGACAAAGATGACGGAATGACTTCGGTAGCCGCTTACGATTATCGCGGAAACACGGTGGTTTTCTCAGGAACACGCAACGGCAGAATAAAGAAGGTAAGAGTCTTTTGATACTCTGTGTGCGTCATTGGTATTTTCAGGGGTTTTGTTTTGGAGAACCTCTTTCTTTGCTTGACTTGGCACATTTTTGACGCAGGCTTAAGTGTTTTATGTTGTACGTTTGTTTAAAGTTGCTTTGATGATGGAGAATTATTGGGCTTTCCGAAGTGGAAATTAGTTCAACTGATAAATCTGTTAATGGAAACTGAAGTTTTATAGAGTTTGCTTGACTATTTCGGATTTAACCATCAACCAACTAGTTAAACGGCAAAACTGTTAAAGAAAACATGAAATCGAAACCTTTTTGGTTTCTTAATGCACGTTCCTGCTTATATTGTGAGAGATTTATCAAACAGCCCTGCTTCTGATATGACTTTGGCTTGAGATGTTGGTTAAAGTTAGAATGGGAAATTATCCAGTGTTGAATGCTGGATAGGATTAGTAGTTGTGCTTGGGACTGTAAGTACATTAAATGGTCTTGGTGTCCACCGACGACATTTGGAGATGATTGAGGCATTGCATTGTGATTTTCATTGTTTATAGTTTTAATTATGACCTAGACGTTGCACTGTGAAAAGTGGTTTTCAGATTTCCAACATCCTGTTTTCATGATCCAGCATAGCGATAGACCGAAATATCATTGATGTTGGGAAGTAAAATTGCAATATAATCTGTAATATTGGCCGATATTGTGATTTATCAGCATGACAGATAATATAGTTTTGACCATTAAACGAATCACTTATGCTTGTGTTCTTATTATTTGATAGTCTTTCTGAATAACAGCTGGAGCTTGAGATATTTCTGAAGTGTTTTAGATGCTACAGGAACAGTATGCATTGGCTCAAGTACTCAAGGGGTAGTTTGGCAGCGTGGCTCGTTTTTGTGGTTTTGAGGTGTGAAATGCACAGCATGCATCAGGTGGGTGGGTGTATGATGAGCTCAGAATGAGGTGCTCTTACCATGGTGTGTGTGTGTGTGTGTGTGTTGGAGGCTCACAGGACTGGAAGGACTCACTGGAGCGTCACATGATGGATTCACTGAGATGTGAAATGGAGGACAGACTCTGTCCATCCCTGAGAGACGGACTGAAGATGTGAATGAAATATCCAGCAGCTTTTAATGTTATGTATGACAGTCAGTCACAGAAGTGCTCTTCTCACACAGCATCGTCCTTTACCGCGTGTCTTTAGTTGCACAAATAATCTTTCACTTTTGTTGTTCTCAGGTTTGTCTGTTTGTAGTATTTAGGACCTTTTTCACATTTAGCGTGAACCTAAATCAGTTCAGCGTCAGAGTTTGGTTTAATTGGTTTTCGCGAAAGTGGTTTTCAGTTCTTGGTCGGCAGCCACTTTCGTTGATGTGTAATTTGCATGTTTTCATGTTTCCTTATGCATCTTAATTTTCAATGGAGGAGTAAGCTGTTCACTCTGAATGTGTAAGACTTTAGATTCATTCACTTCCGAATGACTCGAAAAATAACACAGTGCACAAACCATTAAACGATCTGCAGCACAAACAAGAGTGCTTATGATTATAGTAGTAAATAAAAATGTTAGAACATGCAGATTTGCTATATCGAGCTGCATGACAGAATGCGTGATATTGCAAACTGCTATTTCTTATAATATCATTTTACAGCTAAAATAACTGGAAGCATCACGCGTTCAAGATATAGATGGCAGTCTCCTTATACATTTAAAATAATCGGTCATAAATCGGACTATATTCAGAATTTTTGGCCAAGAATTTATTTTTGGACAACATGTAAGTAGGACTTTTATTTAGAATCAAGTAGTTATAAGATAGAACCGAAGAAATTAGAAATACAAATGTTATTTTTAGTGTTTTTTAATCAAGTTAAAAAAATCTGTCGTCAGTTTAATTTTACAATGAGTCAATGTAAAATCTTTTTTAATTTTGGTAAATATTATGTAAAAGTTGCACAAATGCTTTTTAAATTAAACCTTTATCGGTTGACTGTTACGCTCATACGCTTTCAAATAAATTGGCATCAGAAAGTTTCGTTGCGCTAGTTCTTAACATAACTGGCATAACGTCTTAAAATGATGAGATTTTAAATGCAATTTGTTCTTTACGAAGTTTTGGGAGATTCATTACGCACAGACCATTTCTCTAGCTCTGCATGATTAAATATAAACCACTCTTTTGTGAAATGAATTGTGGTAGCTTTATCACCTTTAGTGAAAACCGACAAGTTACTTGAGATCCAAAGAGGCTTTGCGTCGCTCCTGGTTAGGAGTGTTTTAGCTGGTAGATGTTGGCGATGTTGAAGCTGGATTAGTCCTGCTGATCTGGAGGGCACGTCTGGGCAAGAGGAACCAGTCTTGAGCTTTTCCCGTCTGGGTTTACCACGCTAGACGATTCAGTCTGGTCAAATCAACAACAGATGGACGAGCCAACTGGGCCGAACACACACACACACACACACACACACACACACACACTGATGGTCTGAAGTCACAGCAAAGTCGGCCAGCCCTGCTCTCTCTGTAATAATGTTGTTAATTATAGCTCCATGCAAACTGCTTCTGCGTCTGTGAATGGATTCCTCCGTTGAGCTTTTCTGGTCTTGAGTGTCAGTAGCAGGTGTTTGTTTGTCCTCTTTCACCCTGAATTCAGTGTCAGATATAAAGCAAAACGAGTGTAAAGAATTATTTTGGTGCATATTGTGTCATCGGAGGCTAATCCTGAAGCTTTGCTGTTTATAGAAGTTAAACTTCCCATAAGCTCAGGACTGATCTACTGACCCACTGACCTCTGGACCTCCATGACCTCAACAGATGACACTTTAGAGAGACACTTGATCTCTCTCCCTCTCTTGCTCTCTCGCACACACTTTTTTTTTTCTCTCGCTCACTCTTTCTAATAATATTGTCAGTGATAGTCACTGCTAGTGTTTGCATGCTAGTTGATATCTCTGTTATTAATGGTGTTTTTTCTAATACAGCTCCATGCATTATGTTTTCGGGATGGAATCATCACTTCTTTCTTACTAATTTTGAGGTGCTGATTCCAAAAATAGTGTCTGTTTTGTTTGAGCACAACATACTTGATGCTGTTGACAAACCAGTTTTAAAGTGAAGACGTCCTGTATTCTTCCTTAATCAGCAGAAACAATATAAGTTATAGATTGTATGATGCATTGTCAATAAATCTATTGCTTTTGTTTTTCTGATGTGCATTAATCCTGATGCATATATACTTTATATATGCATATCATAATGCATTAGCCGAATACATTAACACTTTAACACAAGTTGAGTATGTACTTCATACTTCAAATCATGCCTTTTTTTTCTTTTTGAGAGGTTGTTGATATTTATAATGCAACCCAAACCCCCTTTTTCTATTTTATTTGATCATGTTCAGCTGTAGAGCTTGCGATGCTAAGGTCAAAGGTTCAGTTTCAAGGGAACGCATGAACTGGATAAAAGCATTGGCCAAAAGCGTCAATGCAAATGTAAAATGCATCAAAAGGAAATGACTGGGTGTTAGTGATAGTGACACTTGACTTAATAAAACGGTAAAAGCCGACAATTATAATAAAAGATTGGTGAATGATGCATTCTGGGAATACACTGGGTTACGGGTCTGGATCAAAGCACACACACACACACACACACACACACACAGAGGAATGCTGTATTATTGCTCGTCTTACATGCAGTTCAAAGTGTTGGCAGTGATTGGAGCGGCGGAGGTTAATTACACACACGCGTGTGCACATAGCAGCGCTGCTGGGTCTTGCGTGTGTTGTGCTGAGCTCTACACGTCTGTAATTAGTGTCTCAGCGTGAGATCTGGCTGAGAACACACACACACCGACTCTGGCGCGCTTATCTTTGCATGATTATTGATTATTACTCTGATTCATCGCTGTAGATTAGAC
>NC_056704.1:316621-321621 GCF_018831695.1 Puntigrus tetrazona | reverse complement strand
TAACCTCAAACATATTTTATTTCCAAGGTAGCATTTCTCAGTTGAACTTGTAATTATATTTTTAAATAAATGAATAATAATAATAATAATAAATGTTTATGAAAGTGAAAATGATGAATAAAAACAAATGGAAAAAATAACTAAAAAGATGTATGCAAAGAAAAATCACAAAACTACTAAAACTTTTACGAAAAATGAAAATTTTTAAATAAAAAGTGATTAAACTATAGATGTATTTAAAGAATAAAAGGCTAGAAAGATACTAACATTAAAATAAGAAATAGAAAAAAAATCTAACTATATAGACATATTTAAAGATTAAAGTGAAAATGCAATTAAAATTAATCGATATAGACATATAAAAAAGCAACTTTTGCTAAAATTAAAATGAACATATAAAAAAATACTACATCAATAAAAACTACTATAGTTTCTGAAAGACACTAAAAGAACGCTGGTGTTTTGCATCATGATCCCAGGCGGGTTGTTTTAATATCTTCCTTGCATTGGCTCTGTAATGGCAGTAAAACTCAATTTGATGTGTGTATTGCTCATTCATGTATGCTCAGTGTGTGTGTAAGTGATTTTATGTGGTTGGAGATGAAATGTTGCTGTATTAACGGGCTCAGTGCGTTTCAGATACTCTATCCTCATACGCTGTTAGTTGAAGCGCAGGAGAGCGATTACAGCGTCACCGTCAGAGATGTTGCTCAGTTAATGGCGCATGTTTATTGAGAGCAATAGAAGTGATGGATGTGTTCAACATGCAAGAACGGCCCCCTTCCCCTCGCCAGATCGTATTTACATAAGTAATATATACTTCCCGTGGGTCTCATTACATTCGTGCACTCATATATGCTCACTGTATCTGAATGAAAGTCTGTCATCATTCACTCGACGCAAACCTGTGTGACTGTGTTTCTTCTGGAGATCACAAATGGAGACGTTTGTAGTGAAGAAGAACTTCACGCCCCATCTGTGTATAGAAAAGATGTGCACTCTATTATACACTGGTCAAAAGTTTGAGAGTTTTTAAAGACGTGACTCTTCTGCTCACCAAGGCTGCATTTATTTGAGTAAAAATACAGGAAAAACACTAAAATTGTCAAATAATATTACAATTTTAAAAAGCTGTGTTCTGTGTAAATATGTGTTAAAATGTAATTTATCTCTGCGATGCAAGCTGTATTTTTTAGCATCATTAGTGCAGGCTTAGAAGTCTTTCTAATATACCGATTTGCTGCTCGAGGAACATTTATTTTTCAGGATTCAAGATGAACAGACAGGTCTTTGGCGTAACTTTTAATTAATTTTTAATTAATATAATTAAAAATATTGTGTATTTACTGAGTGAAATAAAAATGTCTTTTTTCTTTCCATATCTAACCTTTGTACATTACTGTGGGAAAGATTACTGCAATTTGTTTTCTGTTTTAAAATGCACTTTATTCCTGTGATAGAAAGCAACATTTTAATGCATATCCTGCTAATCGTCTTAAAACCGAATGTACTTAAAGATCCTCTTAAATGAAGTTGTTGCCTAAATTTCTTTTTTTTTTTTGTTGTTGTTTTCTAAATGTTCTTTTGTTCCTGTCTCTGCTTGTAAAAGTCAAAGAGTGCTAATTAATTCGTTAGCGCAGAGTTTGCAGTTTGAATGAACCATGATTATTAATAATGGAAATACTTTGACATTTCTCGAAGAGCGGTGATTTCTGTTGACCTTTTGGGAAGACTTTCAGATGGGTGTGTTTAGAAGAGGTTTGTGTGTGGCTAAAGCAGTAAGCCCGTATGAGCGTGGTGTAATAGTTGCGTCTGTCTTCATTGTACGATTCAATTAGCGGCTAATGTATCTAATCCTCTTGTATTCGTGCGGAGAGATTGATGGCGAGCGAGGGATTTGATCCCGGCGGTGTGGAGTAGGAAACGCTCTCATCCGCTCGCCCATTCTCTCCTGAGAGACGCAGACACGGATGATTATAGTCGCAGCGATTAGCGTGCGTTTGTTGTCCTGACGCTCTGATGTCATTACTGTAATGATGTTTGTGTTTTCACGTGATGAAAGCGTTCGGTGTGGTGTTATGAGATATTAATGAGATGTTAACGGTCTTGCTGTGTCTTGTTTTGTCAGATTCTCATTAATTCGGTGAGTCCGTCGCGGCCGGCGCTGCTGTCCGAGAGCGTCCCGGTGAGCGAGGGCAGTCCGGTGCTCAGGGACATGCTGTTCAGCCCAGACCTGCAGTTCATCTACACCCTCACCGACAGACAGGTGAGCACACGGACAACACACACTTCATGAAAAGTACTTTGGTTGTAATTTCTCAATGGTAGCGTAAACAACCCTGTTTCGGTGCATGTCCCTTTAAATGCTAATGAGCTCTGCTGACCCCGCCCCTCTCCTCCATGGGAGCAGTTCTCTTGAGACGGTAAACTGTAGCACCAGTGTCAATCAACAATTGTGGGAGGGGCCTGGGCCAGTGTGACATCACACAGCCACTCATCTGAGGCCGGTATGAAGTAACACTATAGTCCACTTTAGAAAGTCTACTAACAATAAGTTAGTTTGCTGCTGCATGTCAACTAGCACCCAGAGTATTAGTAGACTGTCTGCTTAATACCTTCTAAGACTTTGAGGACTCTACAATATACTGACCGTGAGAAATTATGCAAGCATGTGTTAACTCTAAAGCTACCCTAACAGTCACCTTAGTGATTAGTAGACATACAGCTTCAAATTAAGTTGATATTAGTTGATATTTTTGCCATTTGTAGTTAGTCGAATGTCTAAATAAAGTGTTACCGAAGGAAAAAAATAAAAACAAACACTAGGTGGATATTTATCATTATAGCACACATTTCAGTTCAAACAACGACAATCCTTTTGATTAGAAATGACCTGGACAGGATGATATTCTATTCTCTTACTTGATCAGAGAATGTGCTTAATCTGCATGAAAGTGTCATTGAAAATAAAACCTAAAGGATAAGCTCCCTTTCAGAGTCACGATTTCATGATAACGTAAGAAATTAATTGTTTTGGGGAAAACATTCCAGGATTTTCTCCATATAGTGGACTTTAACGATTTAAACGTCCAAAATTAGTAGTCTTATCTACTGAAACGATCTTTCCAACATCACCTGAAGAAGACGCGCAACAGAGCTAGAGCAAGCCATGCATTGGTTGTTAAGTAAAGTGGATAAACTAGATATAAGACTCTTGTTCCTCAGAAGAGATCATGTAGATCTCTCTGAAGATGCGTTGAAACTGCTTTTTGGTCGTTCAGAACAAGAAGATTAGAAAACATCGGTGTAAGAGGGCCAATTTTATATCTATTTATATTATTTTAATTGGACTGAACTAATTTATTTGCATGAGCAAATGTTATCAGATAGATGCCAATAACGTGTTTCTCACTTATTGTTAATGCAGTAACTAATGTTGAATATCTTATAAAGGGTTTTTGTGTTGAGTTTTGACGACTTGTTCTCTCGTTATCATTTGTTTATGATCGTGCTCTCCGGATTAGATTCATGATGCATGATGATGTTTATCAGTCATGAGGTGATTGTTATACCAGCTCTATTTGAAACGAGTGTGTGTTTAAAGTTATTTTAGTCTCTTACACACATGTAGGACATACAGTGAGAGATCAATGGGATGATGTACATTACAGTGTCATCTGATCTGTTTATTGAAGTGTTAGTGTACACACACACACACACACACACACACCTCTGTAATGTGTGTGTATCTGCTCTATACGTCACATGAGACCGCATCGATCTGCTGCTGAACATTCACTCCTGAATCCATATAAAACATCACAGCTGGACACATAATCGATGATAATTATCACAAACTCATATTTCATGAAGTGCGATGTTTGATGTTAATATGCTTTGTTGCTGTTCGTACTGTCCTGCGATTGGATTACGCTGTAAAACGGACTCTAAATTCTGATTGGTTCATCGTGTTAGTTTGGGGTGGGACCATCAGTTTAACTGACCAATGAGAGACGGAGACGAAAAAAACGCATTTCTGCATTGCTATTAGGTAAAGCAGAAATATCACGCTGCCACTTTAAAGGACTTTTTTATGATTTTGACATTTACGCGTGTTTCAGATATAATGGTGTCTCCCGTAAGAATATCCCTGCGAAATACAAGAAGTCGTTCTTTGTTCCCCGTCTCTTTGTGTTCTGTCAGATTCTATTTTTCCCGTTCCTTCACTTTTCTTCGCAGGATAATGAAATTGGCTGGCTGAGAGTCTGAGGCGCTGCTCGGCAAAAGCACAAGCTCCATTTAAAGCCCTGACAGAGTAATTTAGCATTGGCCCCTTGTTCTCCAGCACTTAATTAAAAAGTGTTTGATAGCCTGTCTCCTCTCGCCTGGCCGCTGCGCTCGGCCCCGGGGCGAACCACCGCGCGATAGGATGCTCTCCAGATGAAACCAGATGATAGACACATCTGGATGATGCTCGAGCGGATATCAAACTCTAAACTCTCTCCTCAGTCTCCGCAGCTTAAACCAGACGGCAATGGCAACCTGTCACCACGGTGATGATGACATCACAGCTCATTAACATAAAACAGGCCACGTTTACATATGTGATCATGGACTGTTTTTTTAAGTTTGAGATTTAAGCTTAAACTGAATAAACAAGCTTTCCGTTGAAGTATGGTGTGTTAGGAGATGGCAGTGTTTGGGTGAGGGTGCAAAAAAATCGAAACGCTGAGAAAGTCGTCTTAGTAACGCTAATTACTAATTAAAAAAATAAGTTTGGATGCATTTAATGTATATAATATACAATTGATTTTTTGCATAAAAGAAAAATGTATCATTTTGACCCATAGAGTGTAGTGTTATCCATGCCGTCTGCAAATATACCGTACTACTTATGACTTCTGTGCTCCGGGGGAACGTATCAGCTGTGTGAAACATGCACGTGTGTAGAATTGAACAAATCAGTCATCTGCACATTTGAGGTTCCAGAGGTGCAGCAG
>NC_056704.1:299121-311621 GCF_018831695.1 Puntigrus tetrazona | reverse complement strand
CAGTTTTTTGTTTTCAGATCATAGACTACATTACAGTTTCTATCATATCGGTCTTGTGTAGGTCGAAGGATTATTGTGTCCCAGATAGGATTGGAGATTGAATGGGTCTTATTCACGTCTGGTTGCATTATGGAAAAATACTGAAAATATCAAAGCGTTTTTTGTAATGCTTGATTAAATTAATGGTTCTGAAAATATGCATTCTGTTGCTGAATATATCCGTTTCGACCCACCTAGTGGTGCTCCATCAAAGCTAAGCGTGCCATTGATTTTTGATGCTTTTTTTTTATCGTTTAATCTCAAAGAATATTTTAACACTAAAACAAACCATAAAACAATGACTAAATATTAACTGCTGTAAAATTGAATTAATAAAAAAGGTTTTATTTTGGCTATTCTGCAGAGCATAATTTCTTTCATTTCTTTAGTGAGAAAAATAACTAAAACGAATTTGATAATAAAAAAAACCTATATAGACATGTATTAAAAAAGCAATAATAATTAAATACAAGAAAAATACTAAAAACTAATTAAAAACAAAATAAAAACAAGCAATAATAGTATCTCAGTAACACTAAAATAACCGTTTGCTATTTGCGCAATAAGACTTAAATCTTGAAACAGTAAATTGTAATGTATTGGATTGAACGATTCGAATGCAGCTGTAGGCTTGATTAAACTCTAACCCATTTTCTGTAGAAAGCATAAAGTTCTTCATAAATGCACTTCATTGTTTGCGATGATCTAAAAGGAACAGGCCACTGGAGAGTAGCGTTATTTTACCACACGAGAGATCTTACTAACCGCCTTTCTCTCTTATTTGTCCCCGTGTAGGAGACACTCACGTGGTGAAGCTGTATCTGAAGTCGAGGGAGACGGGGCAGAAATTCGCCAGTGTGGATTTCACCTTCTACAACTGCAGCATCCACAGATCGTGAGTGTCTCTCGCTCTTTCTCGCTCTCTTTATCTCTTCTCTTCTCGTTTTACCCACGAGCTCCTCGCCACTCGGAGGGGGGGGGGTGGGGTCAAATTTCTGTTGCCATGGCGACCGGCGGCGCGCTGATTGACAGTTATTCTCTTGAAAACAGACTGCGGTTAGAGTCCTGCGGATAGTGGGACCCCCAGCTGAACATCTCAATGAATTTGTTTGTCATGTGCGCTTCTAAGACGCTCCAGATGGGTCCGGACTCTTTTGGGAGGTCTGTGTAGTGTCTTATTGCAGGACAGATGAGCCCAAAGCTGTCTCCAGAGATATAACACACACACACACACCTCTCTCGGAGTAACAGCATCTCAGATACACAATACCTTCCCATCCACACACACACACACACACACACACCCCATCAGCAGTGAGCTTTAAAACTAGGTCACACTGCTCTTCTCTGATAAGACCAGCTTGTGTACTTGAAAAATACACACTACATATGAGTATTATCATAATTGGATAATCACATGCTTCTTTATTCGGCGCGTCCACATCTCTGAAAGCACAACTGCAATTTAGAAGTCTGTATTTTGGATAATGTACTGTTATTATGGACATTGTCGAAGCTTTGTGTAGATGAGAAAAAAATTAAGCAATGGGAAATGTGGGGATTTCGTAATACATGTCAGGAACGTTTCCAGGTAATCTTAAAATCAAAAGAAAAAATGGAAAAAAGTTTTTAGGCTTTTTTATTGTATTTTCATAATTATAAATTGAGAGGAATATTTTTTTTTTCATCTCACCCCGCTTTTTCTTTAGAATAAAAATATGAATCAATTTATTTATAAATTATTTGAATCAATTTTATTACAAAAAAGTGATTTCAGTTAAAACGTGTGATCGCTGATAGTTTTTGTTCCTCTTGCTGATTTTATATTAAAAAAATACACACACACACATACATATTTTTATATATATATGGACTATATTACATTCTTTTGTGCTAATAAATGCAGTATTAATAATAATAATAATAATAATAATAAACAAAACTCAAAAGTTACATTTTGCATTATAACAATGATCATTTTGGAAAATTCTGCTTAGTTTGCATTATTATAGTGTGGATTTGTAAAATAAAATGCTCGTTTTTATTAAAATAATCAAATTTATTTATTTTTTTTTTTTTTTAAAGCAGGCCTCGTTTTCTTTGTACGAAATACCGTTTCTTATCTCGTGTCCGTTTGAGGAGAAATTTGACCTGGCCACTTTTTTTTTTTTTTTTTTTTTTTTGTGAGATTCACCCAAATGGAGTTTGTCCGTGATGAGGGCTATCGGAGGTGTTCGGTGTCCTTCTGCTAGGAGGCTTTAGCATCTTAATGAATGTGAATGAAGGAAACGAGCGTCCCGGTGTTAGATTTCCGCTCCTCCAGCTCGTGTGAGGGTTTATGCTGATCAGGGACGCCCTGAAATCACGGCCCGTCTGTGGGGAAGAGAGCTCAGCGTGAGGGGCTTAAACCAGAGACACCCTCAATCACCCCCACTCCAGACGGGACGGGGATTAAAGCCTCTCTCGGGATTGGTGCAGGGGTCAGGAAGAAAAATAAGGTCACGTTTATTATCTTCTTACCACTTATTTTAAGAAATCTCTGCTTAAAGTGAAGCAGATTGCGAAGTTTAAATTGAATTGGTAATGGGTCGAGGGAAAACACGGAGGGGAATGAAAACACAAAAAAGTTGGAACATAATGGAACGTAATCAGTCGGGATAGACGGTGGATGAGAGGATGTGTGCTCTGTTTATTATGTGCTGCTGTTTGAAATCCATTTTTATGGCATGATTTTTTTTTCTCTCCCTCACAAAGCAGACTCTGTTCTCACAATTTCGAATTTATTTCAGAATTCGGAGTTCTCTCGTAATCGTCTCGTTTTTATTCTCTTACTCTAAGCAGTGCATGGAGACATTTACAGATAGGCGGTCTTTACTGTCTTTATCTGTTTCTGCATGTCCTTGCGTATCTCAGACATGTTGTGCGTTTCACCTGCATCCGTTTGTTCTCCATCATGACCACCCTCTGGATTTATTCGTGCTGATTAGCAGATTATGTGTCTCTGGAGACGCAGCATTAACAAACTGACAAATGGCGCCTCGATGGGGGATCATTACCTACACAAACACACACACACACACACACACACACACACACTCCACCACATGTGCTTGTGTTTCCTCACGGGACTCAGAGATGCCACAATTATGCAGCAGAATCCTTTAACGCTGCTGGTTAAGAAGAAACTGCTCATTAAACCGGACCAGATTTTTTAAGTCGAGCGAACATTCGGCCAACCTATATGACGCTTTATATATTTCTATAATCTAAAAGTTACAATGACATGCACTTTAACTCTTTGTGACACATTTCTTAATTTTTTTCCCCCTCATATGCATGTATTTATATGCTTTTTACTATTGCGGTTTTCAGGTTATATCCGAAATATATATAAATAGTCTAAATCTTTTATATCTAAAACAGTAATTTTAATAAAATAGCAGATGGTAAATAGTAAAAATGTTGAATTTCTAATAACGCAATTAAACCCTCGTAGACGTTAAAAGCGTTTCGGATGCTGCTCTCTTCGAGATTTCATTAGGCAATCGTTTCTCAAGTCTGATTGGACATCTGCTCTCACCGCAGCAGCTGATTGGTCAATTAGGCCCAGTGCTTAAAACCATTATGAGGTCAGAGCTCTTTGTCCTAAAGCGTCAATTAACGTCACTCGGTGAACAATTTGCCGGACCTAATGCTGAATAATTGAAACAAATGACTTGGTTTAGCGGTGAGAAGCCTCGGATGCTTTCAGAGTCTGCGAGAGACGCTTCGATCGAATTAAAAACGAGCCGTTTCACTAATACTTGACTTTTCATTTTCGTGTAGCGTTCCGAACCTAAAAGGTTGTGTTTTAGTCGGTATGTTCCCTAAGCAGGCAGCCGCCAATTTAGACAGATTTCCGCTTCTCTCTCTCTCTCTCTCTCTTTTTTTATCTACTCTGGTCGTGTTTTAATGGGAAATCCTCGTCTCTTTTTGATCTCTCTCTCTTTGTCATCGCCCACTTTCTTTCTTAAACCGGAGACACCTGATAAAGTGGATCTTTGTGAGGGAACGAGAGATTATTTCACACACTTCGAGTGTGTGAGGTCAGAACTCAAGGGCGCTGTGTGTGTGTCTTTCCAGGTGCTTGTCCTGTGTGAACGGCTCCTTCCCGTGTCACTGGTGTAAATACAGACACTTGTGTACGCAGAACGCCAACGACTGCTCTTTCCAGGAGGGACGCGTCAACATGTCAGAGGTGAGAAACCATCCAGACGTTACTGCTCATTACCAAGAGATGGGTTTACGCTCAGTATGCTTTTGAAAAAAGAGCTCCATCTATTTGATCAAACATACAGTAAAAATTATTACATTACATTACATACAAATGTAACACATTTTAACAGTTTTTTATGTAAAAAAAAAAATAAAAAAAAAAAATCTATATATATATCTATCTATATATATATATATATATATATATATATATATATATATATATATATATATATATATATATATGTATATATATATGTATATATATATATATATATATTATTTTATATTTATATTATATATATTTTTTTTTTTTTAATTTTTTAATTTTTTTTTTTTTTTTTTTAAATATATATGTATACAGTATGTGGGTATATGTATATGTATATATATATATATATATATTGTGTGATTTACATATTTTTCTGGAGATTTTGATCAATTTTATTTTACAGGAATCTTTTATGAATAGTAGCCTCGAAAGAAACGTAATGTTATAAATGTCTTTCACTTTGGATCAATTTCATATATCTTTGCTGTAAAAAAAATCCTATATACCCCACACTTTTGAAGCCAGTGTAACTGATTATTAAACTTTAAAAAACTTTAAAAAAAAGATTATTTTTTCTGCAACAAGCCTCAAAATGTCTTAAAAACGTAAAAGCAATTTTATTTTAGTATTGAGATACTTTATAATATTCAGTAATTCTTTTGAGCATGTTTGTTTTTTGTTTTATTCGTTATTTTTTTTATAGTTAGTTTATATGTATTGTTTTGAGAATAATTTTTTGTTTAGAAATCTCTGCAGATTTGTATGAATTTTTGTCAAATTTACTTTGCAATATTTATCTAGTTCAACTAAATTAAGAAATGTCGCCTTGTCAACTAGCTAAAAGGGCTTTTTTGAATTTAATTTAATTTAAATTTAAATTTTATTTCGGTTTAGTTAAGTGCAGTAACCCAAATTTGAAACATACTAACTAAATGTAAAATCGTCGCATCAAAACTGACGAATAAAAAAAGTCCCACATTTTTTTTCCCCTAATTAAATATCCAGTTTCAGCGTTAAATGCATCAGGACAAGTGTCGCACATCACACAGTGAGGGTGGAAATGGTTGCAAACTGCACATGCGATGCTCTGATTGGCCGAGATGAGCGTCACTGGAAACCCGATGCATGGCTCCGTGTTTATCGCTCGCGCCCCTTCACTCGCGATGAAACCCGATCCGCCGTACAGAGCCAGATAAGACGAGAGAGTCCGGTCATCGCCGCTCGCTCATTGGCTGAGCGCGAGTCCTTCGGGAATCTCCCACAATTCAGTGTTTTAAAAGCCTGTAGGAGAGCAGATGAAACGCGCTGCTTTCCTCTAATAGACTCCAGATGTGTGGAGGGAGAAAGTGCGAGCGGCTCTAGCGTGGGAGACTACATTATAGATGTGACGCCGTGTGATTCTCGGCGCTCTGACCGAGAGACGAGCGGGGAAGAGCCGTAATGAGGAGGAGAGCTGGGAAGGAAAGGCGTTGGCGTGAGGAGCCAGCTGGGCTCGCTTCTAGTTTCCCTCGAACCGTCCGCTGACAGCTTGTGAACATCACACCGTCTAATGAGCTTCTGGAAGCTCCCGCGCTGATCCTATACAAACAATACACTGAGTTTGAGTCGGAGTTCATGCAGGTTCACCCGAATAAATATGTTCCTGAAGTCTGTTTGCGTTCTGCCAGTGAAGCGTGAATCACCGGCTTTTAAAATAGATTTTTTTGTTGGGTTTTTTTTGCCCTCCCACTGATATTTTACCAGTTTTAATAACACTAAACAGGTCGCATAGAAAAAAAAAATGACCTCAAGAGGAAGAAATGATAGTGAGATGCACACACACACACACACACACACACACACACACACACACACACACACACACACACACACACACACACACACACACACACACACACACACACACACGCATACATGCACATATATACATATTCAGTCATGGGGATATTTATGAGAAAATTTGAAAATTTATGTCTTTATGTTCTTTTGCAAATAATAATTTTCTCTATATTTCCGCACTAGATGGATGAAATGGATGTTTATGAATGCAGATTGTTTTAAAAAATAATTTTTAATACCAGTGTAACTTCATTTCACACAGTCTGCTTCGTACCACCAGACTATAGTTTTTATTAAAGATTTTTTTTTTAAAGTTTTTTAGTGTCTTCTGCTCACCAAGACTGCATTTATTTAATAAAAATACAGTAAAATTATGCAATATTATTACAGTTTAAAATAATTGTTTTTTATGTAAATATATGTTAAAGTGTTATTTATTGCCGCAATCGAATCGCGATTTTAGTTTTTAGGATCCAGCGATAAATAGAAAGTTTAAATCATAAATAGAAGTTATTCATCCTTGCTGAATAAAAGTACTGATTCCTTTCAAAATCATCAAACCTTCGGACAGTACCTTAAACAGTTCACCGCTTTTGAACGACTTGCCTGAACCTGGCTAACCGGCTGACCCTTGACCCCCGGACGAGAACACGGATCCTAGATAAGCTTCTAATGGCGAGTGTAAACATAAGGTGTGACGGGAGTTTACATTAGCAGGTGGTTTGTTTGATTCGAACCCCTCCGTGCTTTATTTTGGCCTCGCATTTAGCTTTTCTGCACCTCGCCATCGAGTAACAAAGCCAGAATATATGAGCGCTGACGTCTGTTAGAGGCTTTGAGTCGGAAAAGATGTGAATCGGAGCGGCAGAGAGTCATTTTTAACACACAATTTGCTTTTACGTTGTATGTTCTTTCATCCCTCCTTCCTGACGAGTGCCAGCCGCTTAACCTCTTAAGACCAGAGAAAAAAGCTTTAGGAAAAAAAGGTTTTTTATTTTTTGACATCGTTTAGAGCATTAAAAATCATGCAACATTTTTTTAAAAATTATATTTCATCTATAAGTTATGCTTTTCCCTCAGTTGAGGAGATCGGGACTCGGTTTCTTAAAACATTAAATAAATAAAAAGACGTGAATGAACATGCATAGCCAAAAGCAATTTTTAGTTAAAATTTTTTCCAAATTTTGTATAAATTGATTCTGAATTACGTTATAACCAATTGATTAGATACACTACTTTTATTTCTGCAAAACGCATGTGAAATGTTCATGAACGATTTTCATCATCTACAATGCATCCATAAACTAAATCTAATTTGCATATTAATGCGTTTTTGAGGCAACGTGGTGAAAAGAGAAGCGTAAGGATGAGACTAATAACTGACAAGATTCTCGTAATAATAGAATACTGAAATATAATTTCTTTCCCTATTCATTTATGCGTCGCAAGCGTGCTTTTAATGCCGGTGTGCTCTTACGAAGACATCAGCGTCACGTTTCACGACAGAATCCATGATTCGTGAATAACAAGTGTTCACGCACAATTAAAAAATTACAGGACATTATCGAGTGTGACTATATTAATGTCAGCCGTTTTTGAAGACCAAGGAGAGGCAGTGTTTACGGTGAAACATCCGATCATTGGCTGTCTCTGACAAGCGGCGTATACAGAAATGGCCTGAAATATAATATGATACGAGGTCTTACGAGGTTAACGCCGATCAGACTGAAGGGAGCGAGTTTTATCACACGCCGGTCCTCATTCCAGAGAGACCTTAAAATGGGTCGCATGGCCTTTGGCATCCCCTTTGACCCCATTACCCACAATTCCCTGCTTTAGCAGGCTGATATGATGTCGTTTGCGGCTTTGTTCGCTCCTTTCTCTCCAGTTCATATCCGCCGCCCTGTTTTATCTTTCTTCTCTCTTTGTCTATGTAATATTCATTGCTGGGATGCATTGGGCAGCTGAAGCACAGATCTAATCCACTTTGAATAATTAAACCAGAGGAGGAGAAGAGAGAGAGAGATGACTTCCTCTCCTGTCTTCCCTCTCTTTCTCTTTCTTTGTTCTTGGCTGACACCTTCTTACGATCACGCGTTCTCTCACGCTTTTATATTTATGCTCGTTATTTTTAGCCGCGCTGCTGTGCTGTCTACCTAGGCCGTATTTTTAGGCCTCACTGGCGTCCCGACGCCGAGGCTGGTCCAAAAGATAGGCGGCAGCTCGGTGCTGTCTCGTAAGATAACTCGTTCCTCTTCAATTCTAGAGCGGGGTCTCATTGTGTCCCGCGCAGAAAAGACCGTCCCAGAATGCACTGCGGCGAATCACACCACGATTAGTGATGAGGAAACTCTGCATGCGTTTCAGTGAATCGTGACTCATGGAGAATGGTTGAAATCGTTGTAATTGTAGTATTGTTTATATGCTGTTATACTATTTAATAATATTTTGTACTTATTTTTAACTTTTTCTTTTATCATTTTGTTTTGTGAATTTGTCATTCTTTTATTAAATATATTTCTATTTCTAATTCTTTTCATTTCTATGATGCCTATTTCTGTTTCAGTTTTTGAACTTATTTTAGCTAGTTGTATTAAGTTTTCATTTTTGTTGATTTAAAATGTATAATTTTTATAAACCATTATATTATAAAAATTTTATTTATATTTTTAGTTTGTTTTAGCAATTTTGTTTTGTAAATGTAATTTTAAAATGTCTGTTATGCTTTTTTTTTTTTTTTTAGTTAGTTACCCGGCAACATTTTTCACTTGGGAAAAAACTTTTCATTACATTTTATATTATTTTTAAAATTTCTTTAGAAGTAGTTTTCATTTTTAAAGTTTCTTTAACTTTTTTTTTTTTTTTTTTTAAGAATTTTACTTTTTATTCTTAAATATTGCTATTATCTGTTATTTATTGAATTGTTTATTAGTATTATTTATTTATTTATTCATTTTATTATTTTCAGGTAGTTGCCAAGGTGAAATTTCATGTCATTTCAGTTTTATTTTAGATTTAGTACACTGATTTATAATTATAAAATGCATAAGTTTGACTGTTCCAATCATTTATTAAAGTATTTCTTAATTGATGAAGAATAGCTATGCAGTTTACAGTAGGTTCTCCTCATTTTATTTTGAGATGACAAGAATAACAAAATCCTCAAAGCACGAGCTCCACACCTAATGCTCTTCCTGTGCTCTTGGTTTGGTTGAATTAGCAGTATAAAGCTTCTTGTCTTTAAACGCAGAATTGCCCATTGCATCCAATTATTTTTTTTTTACCAAGCAAACTTGTGAGCCGGGAGTTCCCAAAGGAGCCCGAAGGCATCAAAAATTCATCCAAGATAGCAGACAGAGCCTAGAGAAATGTCGACTTTCTTCATTTAATATGAAAAAGTAATTCAGTTTCACCCAATAATTGTGTGTGTGCCGTGTGTTTATGTTTGTGATCATCCAGGTTTCAGCTTAGCTACGTGTTGTGTTCTTCATCTCTCTCTGCTTCGGGTAGGACGCACTCTTTGAAGTCGTTCCCTAAGTAGACAGCACTGGCCGACGAGGTCACTATAGAGAGTGCGTCGATGGGGAATCACACACACCGAAGAGCTCTGACATCTAAACGTTTGCTTTCCGTTCAATTTAACTCTGAAATATTTAAATGAGGCCGTTTAATTTAAATAAATTAAATTTAAACATTTAAATTAGTTCAGCACGCTGACTTGAGAATGATCAGTGGCTTTCTGATGGGCTTCTTGAAGTCGCATTACGGCTCATTTTCCATTTATTGCACAAAGCTGTTTTCTTCAGTGTTGAAAGTGGATTTTATGGCTCTTGTGCTTCGGGCCGCTGGAGGGATTTAAATATGGTGGCTGTGCCCCGGCTTACCGGAACAAATAATGTCTTACGGCGCAGATGTGATATTTTAGGAGCAGGTGTGGCGTGGTTAAAGAAAAACCAATAGTCTATGAGCAGCTTTTTCTGCTGTTAATAGCGTTTGTGCACGAAACCGTTCGGTTTATAAGACATTTTCTTCTGATTCAATGCAGTAAAATTGTGATATAATATTACAATTTAAAAGAACCGTTTAATACGTGAATGTGTGTTAAAATGTAATTTATTTTTATAACACAAACCTGACTTTCCTGCATCGGCGGTCCTTCAGAAATCGTTCTAATATCCCGGTGATGAAAAAGAACCGCATTTGTTTGAAAAAGACATCTTTTGTAACGTCGTAAATGTCTTTATTTGATCTGTTGCTGAACGAAAATATTACTCGAGTTCTTTCAAAAATCTCAGGCACTCAATCTATCGAATGGTGCTCGTATGTAGATGATTGCTTCATTATTTCCTCGGACTGAACGGGCTTCAGTTGGACTCGAGGATGGGTTCTGGAGACGTCGTAGTCGTGTGGGCGGCTGACCGGACGCTGCTGTGGTCACTCTTACTCTAAATAAGCAGGAGCCAGGAAACCGGCACTGTTCACAAAAATACTGTTAGTTTACTCACGAAATCAGACGCACGTTTCCTTTGGTTTGGGGAGGAACGTCTGTCTAGACACCTGAGGAATCTCGGGATTATCCCTCCATCTCAGGGAGACTAAAAGCTGATTTCACAACTTCATTTAGCCGCGTCATTCAGATTAAAATAACTACTTCCTTCTCTCCTCTCTCTCTCTCTCTCTCTCTCTCTCTTTCCGTCAGATTCTTTTTCTTTTTTATCATGGTTTTATGGTGTTTATACATAAATAGTTTCTCTCTCTGTCTCTGTCTCTCTCTCTCTCTCTCTCTCTGTCTCTCTCTCTCTCTCTCTCTCTCTCTGCGCTTTTCTGCTGCTGTTGAGGTTCTACTTCCTGTCTCCTGTCCTCCTGTTTTCCCGCGCTTGGGGCTCGTTGACATGAAGTTACTGTTCAAAGTTCAGGTCAGAAAGATTACAAACGAACACTTTTGATCGGAAGTGTCAGCAAAGACGTTTGTAAAGTTGCCAAAAATATATAAAAACTAATATATAGAGGTATAGAAAAATATAGAGATGGATATAATATAAATATATATAAATTATAATATGTAATTTACATATAATTGCAAAAAAAGAAAATAAATTATGATACATTTAAATAAATATATTTGTGTGTTCATATATATATATTTTTGTTGTCCTAAAATAAGTACATATTTTAGTTTTAGATTAACTTTGATTATATCTTGATATATTTGTGTTCATATATATAAGTTAATCTAAAACTAAAATATGAACTTATTTTAGGACAACTTTGATTAACTTTTTTGATCTACTTCGACTACTGTATTCATTTATGTATGAATAAAACATACATAAATACTTTATTTTTATACATTTTTGTTTATTATCTTTAGAATTATTTTGCATAAATACACTACTACTCCAAAAGATTTTTTTTGTTGTTGTTGGTATTTTATTTTATTTAGCAAAGATGCATTAAATTGACAAAGTGGCATTATTTGACTTGAACATCCAGTTGTGTTTCTAGGCCTTGACTGACTTGACTTGACTGTTTTATTCCTGAACAGTACACGCACGCACACACACACACACACACACACACACACACACACACACACACACACACACAAGCGAGGTATTCTGGGATATTCTCCAGATAATGTCAGCGTCCAGCTCTTTTCTCCTGCAGGGCTTTGCGTGATGTTGCTCCACATGTTCTCCATCAGGCTTGTTTAACCCAGCGTCAAACACGTCCTCTGGTCTGGACGCCGGACCGCTCGACGTCCTTCCTGTGTTTTGTTGTTTCATTAAGAGTTATTTTTCTTTCCAGCGGTGTTTGAGTCAGCTGATGATAAGTGACGGCGGTCTTGTTTCCTCAGGACTGTCCTCAGATCCTGCCGTCGACTCAGATCTACATCCCCGTGGGCGTCCCGAAGCCCATCACGCTGTCGGCCAGGAACCTCCCTCAGCCTCAGTCCGGTCAGAGGAACTACGAGTGTATCTTCCGCATCCAGGGCGAGACGCAGAGCGTGACGGCGCTGCGCTTCAACAGCTCCAGCATCCAGTGCCAGAAAACCACGGTGAGTCAAACACCTACACTCGCTCCGGCCAGAGGAGTCCGCTCAGTAAATAAGCTTTCCACTGATGTATCGTTTGTGGAGAGGACAGTGTTTGACAAGTATAAGACTTTTTGAAAATCTGGAAAAAAATCAGCTTTAAAGTTGTCCAAATGAAGTTCTTAGCAATGCATATCACTAATGATTTATTAGTTATTTTTTATTATTTTTATAGTTATTTTTTATAGTTTATTCTTATTTTTGGCGGTAGGAAATTTACAA
>NC_056704.1:241621-291621 GCF_018831695.1 Puntigrus tetrazona | reverse complement strand
TAGCACTACTAACAATAAAATGGCATATTTATTATATATTAAGTTTTGTCTTATGTTATATTAATATTAATAGCAATAGTGCTGATAGTAAATTATTATTGTATTATTATTTCATTTTTTTTAAATTTACTAAAATATTTTCTTCCATGTTTTTATAAATTCTTCTTCTTCTTATTATTATTACATTATGAATCTGAATTTTCCTTCTTGATACCGTGATCCTTGAAGGATGACTAATAACTTTCCTTCTCTCTTCCTTCACTTCTTTCTCGTCTGTTATTCTGGAAGTAGGTTTAGGTTTTCTCCGCGGCGTTCCATCGAGTTCCAGATTCTCCCGCCAACGGAATATTAACTTTTAGAACATCTCCTTACTAAATTTACCTCCCCTCGTGTTAATTAAACTCCTCCTTTGTTCTCCTCGTTCGATTTCTCATGCTCTAGCTCTATCTGTGCGGCGCCGCTGTCATCTTTTACTTATTAGATTAGGTGTTAATTTAATTTGGAGAAGAATGAATTTATCACATGGATTATTAGCACACCGTAGGCGCTCCGAGAGCCATCTGTTCGGGAGATGCACACCTATTCTGTCTCTGTTCCTCTGCTTCTCTCGCTCTCAAGCTGCGCTTTCGTATTTTCGTGCATCTATCTGTAAAAACGTGTGAATGTCGAATGAAAGCGGTCCCTCTGAAACCAATTACCCGTTCGTGTTCTCTTCTGCGAGATGCTGTCGTTTGTGTTCGTCTCGATGCAGTCGCTTCTGATGTCTGTGTCTCTCGTAAATAGTTTTTAAGGTGAAGTTTGTGTCCTTTTTGTTTCTGTCGTGGTCCAGTTGTTTCCAGAGACCGGTCCCCGGCAGGGAGGAACCAGACTGACCATCAGCGGAGAGAACCTGGGCCTTCAGTTCAAAGACATCCAGAACGGGGTCCGCATCGGGAAAGTGGCCTGTCAGCCCATCGAGGAGGACTACGTCAGCGCCGAGCAGTGAGTGTCCAACTAATACAACCTTACTTTTCATTTTATATTGAAATGTTACCTATCTTACTTTCCCTAGTGCTATATATATATATATATATATATATATATATATATATATATATATATGTGTATATATATATATATATATATATATATATATATATATATATATATATATATATATATATATATATATATATATATATATATATGTATATGTATATATATATATATATATATATATATATATATATATATATATATATATATATATATATATATATATATATATATATATATATATATATATATATATATATATATATATATATATATATATATATGTATATATATATATATATATATATATATATATATATATATATATATATATATTTTATTATATATATATATATATATATATATATATATATATATATATATATATATATATATATTTTATATAATTATATATTTATATATATATATAGTATATATTTTATTATATGTATGTATTATTATTTATTTTATTTATTTTGCATTTATTATTTGTTTTATTTTAAATTTATTATTAGTATTATTAGTATTATTTATTTATTTATTTATTATATTTATTTTTTATTATTATTATTTTTTATTATAATTTTTTTTGCATTTTTTTAATTCCTCTGGACTGTCAACCAGAATGTATAGCAGATCTCTCAAGCACTTTCTGTTGGCATTAACGTGAAATTAGTGAAATAAAATGAAAACGGCGTAAATGATTCACTAATAAAGCGGCGTCTCTGTCATGGGTTCAAGCAGAGAACTAAGGAACAAACCAAAGAGCGTATTTATCCTCTTTCATGGATATTTGAAGTGATTTTCCTATTCAGCGTTTGCACCGTTCAGAAATCTGCATGAAAACGTGTGCATAGAAACATAAAAATAAATAGTTCAGATTCGTAATTTTATCACCATTGCATCTTGAACTCATCTGTAAATCAGCGTCTCTTATTACAAAAGCACCGGTGACTCCTTCTTTCATTCTTCCAAATGCATCTTTTTCTGCATCCTGGTACCGAAAGCGGCGACGATGACTTTAGTTTAATAATAAATCCCAGCCGCGCTTCACACTTGCAGGAAATAAACCGCAGAAAACCGTCGCAAGCTGCGTGACGCTAGAAGCGCCGTTAATAACCCGCTGCAGACGCAGGGCATGATGGGAAGGCTGGCTGTCTCAGACACGTTGTGTGGCCCGCTCTCAGTTTGTCCCACGCGTCTCCGCAGGATCGTGTGTCGACTGGCCGATGCCACGGGCTACCGCGTGCAGGACGCTCAGGTGGAGGTGTGTGTGCGCGACTGTCTGCCGGAGTACAGGGCCGTGTCTCCCAAAGCCTTCACGTTTGTGGTGAGCCTCGCTCTCAGACTCTCTCATTTGTAACTGGACTTCTGAGAAATGCATTGAAAACTCTGTGTGTGTGTGTGTGTGTCCAGTCGCCGTACTTCACTCGTGTGCAGCCGTCATACGGGCCCATTTCCGGAGGAACAAGGATCACGATCCACGGCAGTCATCTGAACTCAGGCAGCGCCGTCTCCATCAAGATCGGACTCAACACCTGCCGCTTCGAGAGGTGCGCTGATCTCCTCCTCTCCTCTGAACGCGCATTCGGCCGTTATTTCAATCAGTCAAAACTTTTACAATAGTTTTACAATTCCAGATGCATCCCCATGTGTTGTTATTTAAGGAATAGTTCACCCAAAATGAAAATCGTGGCATATTTTACTCACCCCGAAGCCACCCTTTCTTCTTTCAGACGAACACATGAGTTTTTTAAAAAAGCTCGGTAATGCTCGATGAGAGCAGCCTTTATTTTGATATGTCCACAAATGCTGCGATGTAAAACCTGTGTAACCTGCGCACATGAAATTAAATAAAATATAAATGTATGAGAAAAAAACTAAAACTTAAAAAAAAAAATATATAAATTGAGCAGTTAATTTGCAGTTAATTGAGATTAAAAAAAGTTGAATTATTAAAATAATAAAATACACAGGTGAAATTAATATTTGTACATTATTTGAAATAATACAAAAATGTAAAAATATACAGAAATACAAAAATAAATGATTAAATAATTGCTAAAACTTATAATATACAGTAAGGGCCAAATTCAAAATAATAATAATAACATTTATTTCTGACAGAAAGCACCACAGCCCTGCCATGCTCTTATATTTCAATTTTTTTGGTATACCGTTAAATTTTTACCCAAAATTAAATGCTTCACAAAAAAAGTTTAAATTAAGAAATTTTCCTTTGCGTCTGTGTGATCTGATCTATCTGCATATTTTATTTTAAGTACACATTTTAATATAATTTTTATATAAAATATATTTGCACAGTTGCACTTTTTTCAATTTTGTACATGATGCTTCACTTTATTAAAAGCTGATGCCACTGATAAACCTAGTACTTTATTGTAAAGGTGAAACAAGGGTTAATGCATGCTTCTCGGGGAAAAATTAATTATAAACAGTGCTGTCATCTGGTGTTCAGAGCAACTGATTTCTATTAGTCATCAGGTCTGAAAGCAGACAGAAGTGTCTGTGTCTGTGTCTGTGTGTCTGTGTGTCTATGTGTGTGTCTGTGTGTGTGTCTGTGTGTGTATCTGTGTGTGTCTGTGTGTCTGTGTGTGTGTGTGTGTGTGTGTGTCTGTGTGTGTCTGTGTGTGTCTGTGTGCCTGTGTGTGTGTGTGTGTCTGTGTCTGTGTGTCTGTGTGTGTGTGTGTCTGTGTGTGTGTGTGTGTGTCTGTGTGTGTGTGTGTCTGTGTGTGTGTCTGTGTGTCTGTGTGTGTGTGTGTGTGTCTGTGTGTGTGTGTGTGTGTGTGTGTGTGTGTGTGTGTGTGTGTGTCTGTGTGTGTGTGTGCGCGTGCGTGCGTGTGTGTCAGAACCCGCCTCTCTAATAATGTGACGACAGTCCTGTCAAAATATGTCCAGAGCTCAGCAGGTTTCACCGCTGTGTGTTGTGAACACAGTTGCCTAGGCAACACAGCAAGTGCTGAAGGACACACACACACACACACACACACACACACACACACGCACGCACGCACGTCTGATCAAACATGGGAACGAACCTTCAGACCGAATCTCATCTTGCTCTGATCTGTCACATGACTAAGCGCGCCGTCAGTCGGTCATGTGCTGGTTTGATCAGATTAGCGTGTGTCATGTTCGAAGCCGGCGCTCTGAATGATCTCTGAACCTCCAAACCTGATGCAAGCTGAAGAAAGCGTGCCGTCACAGACGTCCTTCCCTTCAGACGCAGCGCGGGGCAACGAGGAACGCCGTGTTCTGCAATCTAAAACGCATAGAAACAAGTCAAATTATATATATTTTAATGTATTTTCTAATGATATCCACTTGCTCTTAGTCAGGTGTAATGTAGTTATTAATCAACTGTCCTTTCAGTGGCTGAAGACTAATACAACCCCCATGTATTGTGCATTAAATACAATTTTTTTTATTTTTTTTAAAACATGAAATAAAATAACAAACTAAATAATAAATAAATTTTTACCGTTATTAAATTAAACAATTTATTACAATAATTACTATAATAATCACAGTTAAAATTACTTGTTGCTATTTTCATTATTATTCGTTTAAATTGTTGATGCCCAATAAAAAGTTCATATGTGTATACAATGCTTATAATTAAAAAAATAAATTATATATATATAATTTTTATTATTATGATATTATGAATTATTATTATGATTTTTTTTTTTTTATTAAATAAATGCAAACACAGTTTTTCTACATTATTCACATTTGTAATTTTATTGGGAATAACCAAAAAAAAAAAAGAGTCCTCCTTTTTAATTTTTAATAAGAATGTGTTCAGTATATAATAATAACAAATAATAAAATTTTGAAATTAAATTAAGCAGTATTCACAACATTACATTTTCTTTCTATGTGTCGGGTTCGGCCAATATAATACCCCAAAACAGCATACAATCCTCAAAAATAAATCAATAAGAAATCAATTAGAAGAAATCGTTTAGCAACCAAAAATCGATGTGTGTCGTAAATGTAACTTTATATGACGTAGCATATTGGACCAAGCAGTTCTGTTTTTGTGAATTGGTTAACACAAGTAAAGCTGGAGGTTGTGTGTGTGTGTGTGTGTGTGTGTTCAGGCGAAGCCCCCGTGAGATCGTGTGTGTGACTCCGGCGGGTTTGGGCACCGGAGGGACCCCGGTGATGGTGGATATAAACGCTGCCGAGCTCAGAAACCCGGAGGTGAAGTTCAACTACACAGACGACCCCACCGTCCTGAAGATGGAGCCGGACTGGAGCATCGCCAGGTCAGACTCGTTAACACCGTTTATATCATTTTCAGCTCCGTCTCCGGAGGTTTGAGTCACGTCACAGCCTGCAAACACGCTCTCACTGACGTCTGGAGCCGCGGGGAGACAGACAGACAGACGGGTCGAGCGGGTCGATGCTCCGGAGGTTTGCTTTTGGGCTGGAAATCGTGGAAGTTCAGGACTTTTTTAGAAACGGCATTCACATACACGAGTGACACAGCTGCTTCATCTGATTTAAATACATGCTACACATGACTAGTGTTTAAAATAAATTGACTATTTATAAGCGTTTATGTTTTAATGCATGTATTTTTACATTTATGCACTACAAATATAATCTTTTAAGAACGTATTTTTGTTTATTTAATCTCTTTTGCTCTTTGAGACTGCATTTATTTGATCCAAAATATAGTAAAAACCGTGAAATGTTATTATTATTACAAACAGATGTTTTCTATGTGAATATCTATTAAACTGTAATTTATTTCTGTGAAGCGCAGCTGTATTTTCGGCATCACGCTGAATTATGTTTAGACCGTATTTGTAGATGAAAAAAGCTAAAAACGTGTCACTTTTTTATATTCCATCAAGCTTTAAATGTGAATCAGACTGGGTTCTTGTTTACATCGAAAAGTAAAAAATATGCATAGTATTATAATGCTATACCACAACTAAAATTAAAACGATGCAAAAACCCTTAATAAAGCGCATAGAAAGGAAAGAGCGCATCTTAAGCACTTTGATGAACGACTGCGTAAATGTGACATCCATAATTGTAAATAATTTTTATTAATTGCACGGCCCTATTACTGATTATCTTCAATGATAAAAACTGCTGTACTGATAAAAATATTTGATTTGATTTTAGATTTTTTTAATGAATCGAAAAAAGCAGCATTTATTTTTTTTGCTTTTGGTCACTTCCATGCGTCCTCGCTGAATGAAACAGACAGCGTCTTTAAAAACTCAACTGCTAACCGCTTAAACGAGGTGGTTTGGTGTGTCCGAAGCGACCTTGACCGCTTCGGTGCGTGATGAAAGTTAAGTTGTGGATGTTTTCTCTCTGTCTGTCAGCGGAGGAACGCCGTTAACGGTGACCGGCAGCAACCTCGCCACCGTCAGGGAGCCCAGGATGAGAGCCAGATACGGCGGCGTCAGCGCGCTCAACGTGAGTCTCTCATCATTACATCCAGCGCTTTTTATCTGCTTCTCGGACCGCTGCGTAGATGTGGAGCAGAATAAACCTTTTATCCAATAAGAAGAAATGTGAATAAACTGATGAAACACTTCTACTGAATGAACAGTATGAGGATAACCTGATAACCAGATCTCATTCACGCCGTCTGAAATGATGTTTTGGTCGTCTTTCATCAAAGTATTTCTGTATAATTATTGTCTTAACATGACCGCGTTCCCAAACAGCAGACATCCGCCTCCAAAAACTGCATTTATTGTTAGACGCAACCCATTTATTAGGCTATACGAAAGTTTTCTTTAGTGCCAGTTTATCAGGAAGTGACGATTTTGTTCTCTTCGACTCGTCGGACGCAAATATTAGTGAGCATCTTTGCTGCTGACTTCATCCTCACTTTATTCCTTCCTTTTCTCTTTACTGATAATTGACGAATAATTCTCCCAATAATTCAAAAAAAAAGCTGAAGGTGATCAGAAATAAGCAGCAGTGATTTCTGAAGGATCATGCCACGCTGTAATGATGCTGAGAATTCACTGAAATAAGTAGCATTTTCTAAAGTATTCACATAGTAGATGTTTATTTAAAATAGTAATAACATTTAGCAATGTTACTGTTATCCGGCGTTAACCGATCTTACTCCAAACTTTGAATCTCTGGAGTCTAGACTAGTTTTACGGTGTTTTAGTTGGCTCTGAGCTCTAAAGCAGCGGGAGCAGATAAACAAGCGTTCAACCGAAGGCCTGCACATGTTTTTCTTTGCGTATGTGTGACATTGAATCACCTTTTCCCAGTTTAACCTTTAAAATGTCAACCGCTGATGGGATATAGAACATAAAACGGCTCTATAAAGCCCTGAGAAAGTCCCGCCGGGCGAGCGTGACCTTTTCTTCTCCTTGACCCGCTCATCTGGCCGCCGTTTCCCTCCTCTCTGCTTCTCGTGTCTTCTCCTCATTGGCTCTTAACGCCTGATGTTTCTGCCGTGTCTCTCAGAACTGTACGGTGCTCAATAACACTGTGATGGTGTGTCTGGTGCCGTCCGTGGCGGGCTCCGAGAGGGGCTTCTCAGAGGCGGGCAGCGGGCCGGATGAGATCGGCTTCATCATGGATAACGTTCAGACACTTCTGGTGGTGAACGAGACCTTCAGTTTCTACCCCGACCCTGTGTTTGAACCCTTCGGTCCATCCACGCTGGAGCTCAAACCGGGCTCTCCGCTTATACTGAAGGTGAGCCGTTATACACTGCGCTTCTTTATTTTTTAGTATAATAATCCCACTCGGACTGCAACTATTAAGCCGTCTGCATGTTATTGCATTTATGCACCGTTTTTATGGCGCTTGAGAAGAGCAGCATATTTTTCAGACATGTTAGCAACAGCATTATTATACTTACAGACGTATTCTGAAATGAATAAAATGAAAGAGAATTAAGTTAGCTGCATGCCAAGAATGAAGTTAAAAATGTAATAGAAATAAAAAAAAACAAAAAGGTGAAAGTAAAATATAAATAGTAGGAATTATTCGGAAAATGATGTCCTGACAACTTACTGAAATACAAAATGTTCCAAAACTGAAACTAGAAATTAATACACAAAATCAAAAAAAAAAAAAAAAAAATATATATATATATATATATATACACACACACACACACACACGTGTGTGTATATATATATATATATATATATATATATATATATATATATATATATATATATATATATATATATATATATATATATATATATATATACATATATATATATATATATATATAAACACTAATGTAATAGTATTAGTCGCGATTAATTGCATACCAAAAATATTTGTTTCATAATGTGTGTACTGTTTATTTCTTAATTATTGCATATATTATATTAATTATATTATTTTCAAAATATATAATATATGTATATATATGTATATATATATATATATATATATATATATATATATATATATATATATATATATAATATAATATTTTTTTTTTTGTTTATAAATAAATAATAATACATTTTTGTCAAATATATGCATGCATTTGTTCATATTTATAATTAATAGCTTATAGTATTTCAACAAAAACCTTTATTTTGGATGCGATTAATCCAAAAAGATTAATCGGTTTGACAGCACTAAATAGTGTATTATACTAAGGTAACACATGGTAGTACACTATCACTAAATGTGGATCATTATTTGTGTACATTTTGTGGTAAATTCCAGTGTAGAAACATAACGGTGAACTTCTTAGATTTGGGCCACTAAGAAAGCGCATAGCAACACCCTGGCAACCAGGCCATCGAGGCACATTCACTGAAGGAATAGCCTGCATGAAACTAGTTCATTAAAATGCTCGTGTGGTGTTGAGGTCCTGCTTCACTCGTGTGCAGCGTTAAATAATTTCAGAAAAATTACAGGCGCTGGATTATCTGCAATTGAATTTCCCACGGAAACCCTTCTGGGTAATGCTCAGTATGAGTTGAGTCTACATGTTAAATGGAGCCCTTCAGTAACACACGGCTCTAAATGAAGCATGCAAATATTTATGCATGGTTCTGCCTCTGGGTTTTGCCTTCCCATAAGCCCCTTGGGCAGAGGGAGATAGCGAGGGCTGGAAATCTGGTTGAGCATCGTAAGCATAAGAGTGAAGAATATGCATCGGAATCTGACCATTCTAGTTTGTGGTTATTTCAGCATTATTTATATACTATTATAGCATTTATTAGCATTTAATTTAATGTTTTCATTTATTTGTTTGAATTTTATATCATTTAAAGTTTTAGTAGTTGTGTGTGTGCTTTATTTATTTTTTTTAATATATACATTTTTTAACGCTGTACTTAATATTTAATATTTCTTTAAATATTTCTAAACTTTCTCGGTTTCAGATATTTCACAAGGAAATATTTATCATTTTTTTAATCTAATTTAAACAAGTAATTTCAGCTTTTATTTCGGTTAACAAAATAAATGAGGTTTTCATGAATAACACTTCAGATTCAATTTTTTTGAACGAATACCATGCACAAAATATTTATGCTAACGTATTTGGATGCTTTAGTTTAGTTGAACTAAAATGGCGCACTCAAAACTGATTTGGAGAAACGAAAAACGAAAAACCGATGCATGCGAGACGAATTTGAAAGAGCGGACTCTAGAGAACCGCTAGTTTGTTTAACAGGAAACCCTAATGTTGCGTGCAATAAACACGTCTGTATGCGTGTCTGTGTTTCAGGGCAAGAACCTGATTCCTTCGGCTGCCGGTAACTACAGGCTGAACTACAGCGTCCTGATCGGAGACAAGCCGTGTGTGTTGACCGTGTCCGAGACGCAGCTGCTGTGTGAATGGCCAGACCTCTCCGGACAGCATAAAGTCACTGTAAGCGTGTCATGCCGTGATTCTCCGATGTCTTTCCCACGACTATCACGCGTCTCTCTCTGTATTGTTCCGTGCTTCTCGGCGTCGGGTTACCGCTGGGAGTTTCTGCCGCCGCTCTCCGGGGTTTTGTGTTGTATTTATCTGCAAGGAATCCGAGCCTCAGATCTGTGCTTACATGTAGTCGGTTTCGTCTTCATATAGCTGTCTTTATTTGCCGCACATGCTTTATTGTATTGAAACGCCGCTCCCGTGTTTTTTCCCAAGCCGTCTGCTCTGTTTCTGCGTGAGACGCGCCTGAAGCGACCCACATGTTTGTCCTCGACCCATATATCATGACCCATATCCGAGCTGTGTGACGGAGAGAGTAGCTGCTTTACTCTCTGTATAAAACTGCTCACACTCGCTCTACAATACATTAATAAAGTGATAGTTTAGCCACAGATTACAATTCTGGCACAATTTACGCACCTTATGTGTTTTATTTGGTCCCCATTGACATCCATGGTATTATTTCATGCTATGGAAGTCAAAGTATACTATACTATACCTTAAAAATCCTTAAAAAGACAAACGCTTGTTTTAGAGATTTATGGGATACGCTTTTGTTTAGTTCTGTGGAATAGATTATTTTAATCACAGCTGTTTTTGTATTTGCTTCTTAAATCGAAAACAGCCATAGTTTAATTTTTGCAATCATTTTTCTCTCTGATCCTCCATTTGTAAATGACTTCGGCTGAGTTTTTGCGTATGACACGAGAAGCCCCGCCTCCTCATTTCATATGCAAAACACTTCCTGTCGCGCCCCAGCACTTTTGGCTCGTCGTTTATCTTTCTTTCTTGTTTCTTTCTGTTAAAACCCTGTAAATATTCACGTTTATTTGGGAGATATGGAGCGGTCCGTCAGGTGCATTCACAGTGGGATTGTGGGATAGATTGTTATTATAGCCGTCACTGTTTTAGGAGCTCATTTTATTTTCTCATCTAGGTTTATTAAGCCAAAGACAATTATACAGTTTTTTTACGTCCATTTTCCACTATCTCTGGCAGCTCCACATGCAAATGACCTCTCTTTTGATTGGCTGACATTTTGCGTATGAAATGAAGAGCAGCACCTCAATAGAAATGGTTTTAATGAAGTTCCTGGTGTCAAGCTGTCAGTCATGGTGCGATGCTCAGCGTGTGCGTGTGTGTGTGTGTGTGTGTGTGTGTGTGTGTGTGTGTGTGTGTGTGTGTGTGTGTGCGTGTGTGTGTGTGTTGCGCAGGTCCTGGCCGGAGGTTTCCGTTATTCTCCAGGAACTCTACAGATCTACTCCGACAGCCTTCTGACGCTCCCCGCCATCATCGGGATCGGAGGAGGAGGAGGTCTTCTTCTGCTCGTCATCATCGTCATCCTCATCGCATACAAGCGTAAATCCCGTGACGCCGACCGGACGCTGAAGCGGCTGCAGCTGCAGATGCACAACCTGGAGTCCAGAGTGGCCCTGGAGTGTAAAGAGGGTAAAACAGACTCTCTACGTCCCTGCTTCACCTCCATCACTCGCTTTCAGGCACTTTCCTTCTCTTTCTTTCTTTTAATGTTTTCACTTTTTTGTGCTTTCTTTCACGCTTTATTCTCTCTTTTTCACTTCTTCTCCTCTACTCCTTTACCCCTTTGCTTTGCGTTTGCTCTTCTTTGCACTTTTTTTAATGCTTCGTCTTTTTTGCTTTTTTCGCCCTTTCTTACTTGTGCACTTTTTTCCGTTTTTTTCGCTCTTTTGCTTTTTCATGTTTTTTCACACTTTTTTAAATGTTCTTTCATCTCTTTCTTTAGTACTTTGTCGCATTCTGTCTTTATTTTCCTCTTTCTTTCTTTCCCTTACGTTTTCCTTCACACCTGCACACTTAATATTTTCCTACTCTTTCTTTCACTCTTCTTTGTAGTTTCTTTGATGCTTTTTCATGCTCTTTCACTTTCTTTTGCCCTTTTTGCCCTTTCTTTTACTCTTTTTCACATTTTAATACATTTGTGTTTTCTTTTGCGTGTTTCTTTCATTCACTTTATTTTTTCACTTTTAATCACTTTCTCTTGCTTTCTCCCTTCCTTTCTTTTTTTGTGCACCTTTGTTTTTTCCTTTGTTTCTTCTTTTTGTTGGTTCTTAATCCGTTCTCTTTTGTTAATCTGTTTCTCTCCATCTCAGCACTCTCCTCCAATATCTTTCAATTGTTCTCAATTGGTTTTCCTCGTTTAATTTTATCTTCCATTTGCTCGTGCGTCTCTCTTCTCTCTCTCTCTGTCTCTCTATCTCTCTCTCTCTCTCTCTCTCTGTCTCTCTATCTCTGTCTCTCTCTCTCTCTGTCTCTCTCTCTCTCTCTCTCTCTCTCTCTCTCTCTCTCTCTCTCTCTCTCTGTCTCTCTCTCTCTCTCTCTCTCTCTCTCTCTCTCTCTCTCTCTCTCTCTCTCTGTCTCTCTCTCTCTCTCTCTCTCTCTCTCTCTCTCTCTCTCTCTCTCTCTCTCTCTCTCTCTCTCTCTCTCTCTGTCTCTCTCTCTCTCTCTCTCTCTCTCTCTCTCTCTCTCTCTCTCTCTCTCTCTCTCTCTCTCTCTCTCTCTCTCTCTCTCTCTCTCTCTCTCTCTCTCTCTCTCTCTCTCTCTCTCTCTCTCTCTCTCTCTCTCTCTCTCTCTCTCTCTCTCTCTCTCTCTCTCTCTCTCTCTCTCTCTCTCTCTCTCTCTCTCTCTCTCTCTCTCTCTCTCTCTCTCTCTCTCTCTCTCTCTCTCTCTCTCTCTCTCTCTCTCTCTCTCTCTCTCTCTGTCTCTCTCTCTCTCTCTCTCTCTCTCTCTCTCTCTCTCTCTCTCTCTCTCTCTCTCTCTCTCTCTCTCTCTCTCTCTCTCTCTCTCTCTCTCTCTCTCTCTCTGTCTCTCTCTCTCTCTCTCTCTCTCTCTCTCTCTCTCTCTCTCTCTCTCTCTCTCTCTCTCTCTCTCTCTCTCTCTCTCTCTCTCTCTCTCTCTCTCTCTCTCTCTCTCTCTCTCTCTCTCTCTCTCTCTCTCTCTCTCTCTCTCTCTCTCTCTCTCTCTCTCTCTCTCTCTCTCTCTCTCTCTCTCTCTCTCTCTCTCTCTCTCTCTCTGATTGGCTTTGTTTTCTGTGGTCTCTGTGGTTAGCGATGACCTCATGACGCTCGCATCATTTATCATACACACACGCGCACCGAACGCCCGTCTCATTCCCGCCGCGGTCACGAGGGCGTGAGACGAGCCGCCCATTATCTGTCTCTGTCGGGCCCGAGGTGATGACCTTGTCTGTCTGCAGACATGGAGAGAGGGATGAGAACGGGGAAGAGAGGATAAAAGAGATGGATAGCAGGAGGTGAGAGTGACGGGTCACTGATATATGATGAGACATCCTCCAGGATGAATAAAAAGAGGCAATAAATAACCACAACATCCAGATTGATTAGGTGAGAGGCAGACTGGATCAGAAGTTTGGGAACAAAGCACATATTTCTGATATTCCATATAGATTTATAAGAGGAGCAGAAGTGCTGGTGTCATTCATTTTAAAAGCCATCTCAAATCAGAAAGCTCTAGTCTGATTGGTCGGCTTCATCCAGCTTCCAGGAGTCAGTCCACCAGGAAGAAGAAGCTACACTTTTCAGACTGATACGGACTGAACGGATACGGAGAACTAGTCACTGGATTTGACATCAGTGGTTTATTTATTTATTTTTTTTTATGGATTTTTTGAAATGCCAATAACTTGCCAAATGCCTTAATAATGCCAATTATAATTTTTTTAACTAAAAATATAATATATAATATTATATACAATATAATAAAAAAATAAGCATAGTTTATGGCTTCTTATGGTAATCCTGTTAAACTCTATAAATTCTTTTAGTTTCAAAATTGTTTAAAGCAAGGGTGAGGGCATGCTGAGGGTGTTGTTAGGTGGTTGCTAGGGTATTCTGAGCGGTTGCTATGGTGTTTTGGCTGTTTCTGGGATGTTGCCAGAATGTGGTTTTTAGGGTAATCTTTGAGCACTACAGACGTTTTCTGCCTTTTTTTTAATCCTTCTTTTTAGAAGCTTTCGTGGAGAATCTGGAGATCCTGGTTTCACTCGGCGGTTTACACAACACAAAGGTTTACTCTTTCTCTCCGTCTCTGTGTCTCCAGCGTTTGCGGAGCTGCAGACCGATATCCACGAGCTGACTCAGGATCTGGATGGAGCTGGAATCCCGTTCCTGGACTACCGCACTTACGCCATGAGGGTGCTTTTCCCTGGAATAGAGGACCATCCGGTGCTGAAAGAGATGGAGGTGAGAGCTGGACACCTGTCAGATTCAATGCATACGCCTGAACTGTTTATACCTGGTCACTTCGTGGCTTTTCTCTGACCAGATAGCTATCTGATCATGATAAGACCGGCCGTAAATGCCCTCCAAAGCGCTTTTGAGACGCTCAAATCGCTTCAGAAGATGATCTGGTCGTTAGATTTAGAGTGGAAATGGAAATGTTTTAAAATGCCACTCTTATGGTTAATAAAAAGGTCATATTTTGGTGTTAAATAAGAGATTGCATGCAAGGTCATAAACTCTTGTGAAACGAACCTCTCCAGTGATTGGATTTCATTTAAAGCGGTGTTTGTGAGCTTTTAACGCCTAGTGGTGAAGAATAAATTAGCATTTTCATTCAGACAAACTTTAAAAGATCAACAGGTGGGCGGCGATATGCTAATGACTTCGACATTAATTTTAAAAACTCTCTGTTCAATGATTCAGAGTCGTCTCTTTCTTCTGAGAGACAATGGCGGTGCGCTTTCATATGTAAAAGTTTGCGGGATGTTTTCATTCACTTAGAGCTGCGCTATCTGACGTCTGATCAGAGGAAATGCTTGAAGTGAACGGTGGTAACCAGGCCCCGCGTCTCTCGTCTCTCTCAGGTGCCGGCGAACATCGAGAAGGCTCTGACTCTGTTCGGCCAGCTCTTGAACAAGAAGCACTTTCTGCTGACGTTCATCCGGACTCTCGAGGCCCAGCGCTCGTTCTCCATGCGCGACCGAGGGAACGTGGCGTCTCTCATCATGAGCGCTCTGCAGGGCGAGATGGAGTACGCCACCGGCGTCCTGAAACAGCTCCTCTCCGACCTCATCGACAAGAACCTGGAGAGCAAGAATCACCCCAAACTCCTGCTGAGAAGGTACGCCTTCCTTTAAATCTTCTAAAATCGAGACACAAGCAGAAGAGGTCAAGTAGGGCTGTCTAATAAATTAGCATGTTTGCGTGATGGAGCCCATCACAATGCAGTTCTAAAACTTCAGTTCAGTATACGACAGCAAACCATGTCTTATGATATAGTTTTTAGATATCACACAAGCAGTAGTGCTGTTTTTTTCCCGAATGTTTGCGTGATTGCAAATATGAAATAGATTTTTATACAATAGTTCAGTAAACTAAAGTAGGTTTTTTACATTTTAGACGTTGTATATTCAATATCATCTGTTTTGCAAATTTTTGCAAACAAATATGAAATGGTTCCAATCAATCTTCATTGCTTTGTGAATTTATTTACATTTTTTTGCACAAATCAATAAGTCTGTGATTCATTCATAAAGAGTCACTTGCTTCGTTTGTGAATGAATCAGCAATTTGAATGAATCAGTCGAATGAATGAGTGAAAAACCCATTAAGACACTTAATAAAAAAAATTAATTAAAAAATTTTTTATATTCAAATAAAAAAATAGGACAATAATATCCCTATTTATGCAATGTAATAATCACAATACTTCTTTCTAAAGCCACTTTTTTGTAATATTTATTCTGACAATTCAGTTAAACCTGATTCATTTGCAATTTATGAGATTTGTAATCAATTAAAATCGAAAATGGCCTGATTTTAGTCTTGCTTTCTGAAATGCGTGTCAAACTGAAGCATAATCCTCGCCACGTTTTCAGAAAGCGAGACTAGCGAGTTTCTTAAGACAATAAATCTCGGTTGTGGATTTGTATGTTTTTTTTATTTGTGCTGTAAAGCGAGACGAAGGAAATCATTTTTTTGAACTCTAACGAATGTTCGGACGCTTGCTCTTTGCAGCTGGTTAGGCGGCGTTTTAATGGACGCGACGAGGATGAGTTTGACTTCTAGCGGTCACATTTGCTCTCCCATCATCGCTCTCCATCCCTCTGTTTCTCGGTTTGCCCTTTCACGTCGGTGGCTGTGTTTCTGTCAGATGGTGTTACACACCTGAGCACACACTGTTCCCCGCGGAGGCGAGGAGAGGAAAACTGAACTTCAGTCTCAACATGCTGCTGTATTCTCTCCTTTAGCTCGTGTCTGTCTTCAATCAATATCAACGAAAACAAATCAACGCTTTGTCTAATGTCTTTCTGCGTTTCATGTTTGCTTCTGCAGTAACGTTTCGATATTGGTTTATTTTTATTTTTTTTGATGATGACGATGCATCCTATGATCCGTTTGAATGAATCTAACGATACAGTAACAGCAAGGGACATTTTGCATAAAAAAATCGGCCTGAAAAAAGCCTGTTTTAAGAACAATTAACGCTCTTTCACGTCGCGACATGACTCGCATGACAATCGAGCATTTTGCATGCTAATTACGCTAGAATTGACCGTTTGTTTAATCAGTTAATTTACAAAAATATGTGAATTCTATTGACATGCAGTGCGTACAGTTCCACGAGAAGGGGTTTAATTGTCATGAAAATCACTGTAATGCTTGTCAGTGGTTCTTAACAGGTTTAATTTTCTTTCAATGAAATTAACCAATTTATAACTAAATTATGCAATGCTTTGAGTAAGTAAAGATAATTTGTATTATCATCATCATATTATTATTATATGTTTGACTTAATTTCGACTTTTATTTACCCACCCATTTATTTATTTATTTATATTAATTTATAAATTTTTTTTATACCTTATATTAACCTTAATACAATTTTTATTATTATTTACCTTGACTGATTTCTTTAAATTACTTTCAAATATTGCATTTAACCATACCCAATTATTATTACTGATATTTTTATTTCATTTTAGACCATCATTTTGTGACGCAAACCTCAGTATGTCAAAACCGACTGGTGTTTTCTGTCTGTTTTTAAGTGAACTGTACAGATTTTTCCTCAGTTTCTCTCTCTCATGACAATCGTCACCTGAAGATCAAACAAACGTGAGCAGTCAAATCTCAATCTTTCACCCCTCCGGAGCCCCTCGCAGCACAACGTTCTCAGGTTTTTTTTAATAACTCCTCGCGGTGTGTCGCTCACGCCGAGATCTCGTGCCTCGTGGCTTTTCTCGGCGTCTATCTCGGCGTCAGAACGGGCGAATAATTCAGCAGAGATGGTAAAAACAAACACATTTCGCCAGATTCCCGCTCTACGCCTCTTCTCGCACGCCGTGAGCAGATTAGCTCTAATAAGGTCCGTTAATTACCAAGCCGTGTAATTAGCCTCATTCCGAGGGGTTGTTATTGTGCGCCAGGTTTCTGTTTAATGACAGAAGATACGAAATATTTTTAATTGGTGTTTTCTTAATGAAGTTTAGCGGTTTGCTTTGCGAGGGAAGAGCGAGCAGCCCTTTGGTTCGTTATTAATGCGAAATTATTAGCGTGTTTGCTTTGCGATGGGGTCCTTTGAAGGTTTTTCCCCGAGCCGTGTTTCACCAGCACTGCTGGAATAATTCGGCCGCGGCACTTTGATGTCAAATGGGAGTTTAATACAACATCCCCCAGAAAGATGTTGGTTATCGGGATGGCTGTTTTTCTTGTTGTGAGACTTGGGAAATTGGGGAATGAAGAAGCCTTCAAAGCGTCTCTCTCTGCTCTTAAAGGTTACCTCGGGGACTCCGACACCCAAGTAAATAAATCCTTGACATTTATTTTTTACTCTGTTTCCCCTCAGGACTGAATCTGTGGCTGAGAAGATGCTAACAAACTGGTTTACTTTCCTCCTCTACAAGTTTCTTAAGGTGAGCGGAAGGAACCGTATCTTAAGTGATTTTGCTCATTATATGGGTTTGCCGTTAATATTAATGCCGTTTCAACGCAATTATTTGCTTTTATGCTTTCGCACACTACTGTTTCGTTCAGCAGGGATGCATTAAATGCATCTCAGTTTGCACAAAAATATCGTCCAGCAGCAAATCAGTATATTACAATGATTTCTGAAAGATCATGTGACACTGAAGACTGGAGTAATGCTGCTGAAAATGTAAAATGAATTACATTTTAATATATAATTACACAGACAAGAGTTATATTATTTTTTTGCAATAATATCCCATACTTTTCCTGTTTATTTTTGATCAAATAAGTGCAGCCTTGGTGAGCAGAAGACTTCTTTCAGAAACTTTACAAATCTTACCGACCCCAACCCAAAAATTGCATGCATTAGTCAATAAAATGACCTAAAAGAAATGATTAATTGCAGTTTTTTTGCAAAATAGGTTTATATGATATGCATGTGTACAGTGTATACTTATGTATATATTAAAAAAAAATAGGCTACATGTTTATATAAATGTGAACATGTGAATGCATTTAAATATAAAAAAAATGATATGCTTTGTGTATTTATAAAACTAAAACTTTTATATGCGATTAATGACAGCCCTATCTAAAACCTAATTAATATGACACTAAACCACTTTAGTTTTTAGCAGGTTCGTGAGTTATTTAATAAATGTGTTTTTTATTGCATATTTAATGTCCAGACACGCTCTGTACGCGATCTCGTTGTCATTGAATTACTGTTTCACCTTGAGTTCGTTGCTGCGTGTTGAGATTCAGATACAAGATAGACAGATGTACGTTATCATTCCCGCAGGGAAGTTCATTATTACAATCTTTAAGAACCTGCATTAATATAAAGCGCTTCCATAAACACACTTGAGTGTGTGTGTGTGTGTGTGTGTCGTCTCCTGCTGCTCATTAACAGCTGTGTGTGTAATTATCCCCTGTGCTAATGAGCCCAGCGTGGCAGGGCCAGCATATGGATGGGCCGCACCGTCCTGCTACGGATCCCAGCGAGGGACATGAGACGCAACAAACATCCAGCAGGAGTGTTTGTGGATCAGTGTTTTCACCTGAGAGCTCGAGCGCCGCTGATTAAACTTGTCTGAGTCTTACACGGTTTAATTACTTTGGGTAATCAGCCGTGAGGCTCAAAGAAGCGGCTTTCGCGTCGCATTTAACTTTAAAAATGAGCCATATTTTCAAACTTGGCTCGTTGCCACACCCCCTTCCGCCATTGGTCGGTTAACCCGTTAGCCCCGCCCCCACACGCTTTCAGCATGTTTTGAAAGCAGCCTCATGCGTTTTTTTTCCCCCACGTATGTTGAGACACAGGGCGGCGTTTAAACCATTAGAAAAACTGATGTAGAAAAACACCAAATTTAATGTCGTAAAGCGAGATTTGCTGTCATTTGGCAACATTTGCATCAGACAACAGAGACGCAATCTCAGGAGACAGACGGGACTGATAGAAGGGAGATGATGATCAAATTAGCGAGACGGGGACGAGAAGAGCAGCAGTTGTGAATGATGAAAGCCAGAGAATGTGTGTAGGAGGAAGAGACCGAGCCAAACGCGGAGAGAGAGGCGTGTGATTGGCTGTTTGACACGTATCACGCTCTGAAGTGTTTCTCCAGCTCTCTCCTCCACAGTCATTAGCCTTCTATTAACCCTCCGTCGCTCGTCTGCTCGCCTCGGGTCTGTTCACGTGCCCGCCGCTCATTTCCACGTCTAAACAGCAGCTTTCACGCGCCTGGCGCTCCTGGGAGCCGCGGCACTTCGCTGTTGTGTCTGATTTATTTCTGAACGAGTTGAACATTAGATTTTCAAGATATTGGCGAGATAATAAACTCGACTCTGAACTTTGAACGGAGCCGTTGGATTGCGTGTTTGCTCCGGTTTAAGCACTTTACATTGGAAGAGACCGAGAAGGTTACAGTCGCTTTTGATAGCAAAACACAATTTTTTATATTTAATTTAAATTAATAAAAATATATACAACCATGGTTTATTTGTAGCTTCAGTGAAATAATACAAAAAAAAAAAAAAAAAAAAATATATATATATATATATATATATATATATATATATATATATATATGTATTATATATATATGTATTATATATAAATATATATATATATTGGTGCAATTTACTATTATTCAAGAACTAATGTGTGGTTTATGCTGTAAGTGACCAAAAAAGTAGTCTGTTTTCATAGCAAAGTTTTGTTAAGAGATTAATAAATTGTAAGGTTGCTTTTTAGCAACAATTTTTACAAATTTTTATTAAATTATTATTTAAGGAAAAAGATTGTGGAGCATTTTAATTTCCAGTGTAATCACTTGATTGTTTGTTTGAAGTCATCATTTAAATTAAATTAAAATGAATGCAATTCAAATATTTAAACTAAAACAGATAAGTCTCACACATTACTATAGCTTGCAAATCATATTTCAATACGTTTTGGCATGCGATCTTCACCAAGCATTGTTTAAAAAATAATAACTGAAATAAAATCCTTTTTTTTTTTTTTTTTTTTTAGCTGAGTCCGTTACAGTAACATTTTATTAGCATGGTTTGTTTTAAATCAGTCAGGTAATAGCGAAATAATTTAAACAACATCAGTATTCCTTCACGCAGGGCTATATGTGGCCAGAAATCAAATTATGAATATGATATCAAGAGAGTGGAAACATCTCTGATATAATGACCAGGCGTTATTAAAGTGGTGAGACGGGTGAACAGGAAAGTGTTTATTTACTGCATGCTTTATTTTAGATGGTAAAATAATGTCTGCATATGAAACTAAATGGGAAGAGCTAATATAATATAAAGGCTGAAAACATCTTTGACATGATGCTCAGAAGTTATCGGAAAATACAGTGAAAAAGAGAAAGTGGCTGGAGTTGATGTGCAACATGTCAAAAATAAAAATGGGGCGTAACGCCGCTAGCGGTATGTGACTCGTCTGTTTTGCACTCGTTTTGCGGTCACACGAGGTGCTTTTGAAAGCGGTGGAGTGCTGTGAAATGGCCTGAACGAAAGCGAGAGGGACGGGTAAAAATATATCCACAAGTGTCAATCACCGGGCAAAGTGGAGAAAATGACCACAATTGGCAAAATTGGAAGAATAGATGCTGCAGACGCAGTTATCCAATGGTGAAAAACTTCTCGATCGCAGTTATACTGACACTTTAGTTATAACGGCCACCGGGAGCAAAAATTGATGTCATTTGGGGCATGTGCTCAGATCGTCCTGCTGAGGATACGGGCCGCTTCTTAACAGTTATTGAGCAAATCTTAGAAATGGGGCTAGAAATCAACTATTTTAGCATGTTTTAGGCCTTCCAAAAAAAAATAAATAAAAAAAATCCTTAAAGGGATAGCGCACACAAAAATGAAAATGTTGGAAGTCATTTTCAAAGCTGGTGATCAGATAGCCGTAATATAAAAGTTAATGGGGACCAAAAACTGTCTACCCTCTTTTATATTTGGTTCAACCTCAGGGTGAGTTAAATTATGACAGGATGTATTTTCAGAGGTGAACTGTCCCTTTAACAACGTAAAAGGTCATTAGTAAAAAGCATTTTTTTTTTTTTTCAAATGAAGGTTTGAAACCCTTTGCTGTAAAAAAAAAAAAAAAAAAAAAAAAAAAAAGTGATTTCCACACAAAGTAACACTTATTATAGTATATAAAAATCGCATCGTATGCTTCCCGTGAGCCGATGTCACTCGAAAAGCCACCTTCCAGGGATGAAATGGAGAAAAAGGAGGACTCATTTACCCCAAACAGCCATGATTTCCAAGCTACCTCATGAATTGTCTCGTTACAGCTCCTCCTAGAGTCAGACGGAGGTGTGCGCGTGAGTTATGAGTGCGATTCGGCTCTGTTTTAGGACATGAAAATAACCCAAACACTTTGTTATATAAATATACAAGAGCTTGCGCTGAGTGCGTGTCGATGTGTTATTCTGAGGTCTGATCTCTCTCTATTATCTGTGTGTTCAGGAGTGTGCGGGCGAGCCTCTCTTCATGCTGTACTGTGCTATAAAGCAGCAGATGGAGAAAGGGCCGATAGACGCCATCACCGGAGAGGCCAGATACTCGCTCAGCGAGGACAAACTCATCCGACAGCAGATCGACTACAAAACACTGGTCAGGGCTGACTCCAGATCAGACACACATACTTCTCAATGACTCACAAAGTCATTTTGTCATTATATGAAAGCCTGTTTCTGACTGATAAAAAAGTAAAGTGACTTATTTCACATTTCTAACTTTGTCTCGCAGTTAGTTACGTCTGCTTTTTTTTGCATGACGTAAACTAAAAAAAGAAAAAATATGTTCTCGCATTTGTTTCCTTTTCTCAGAATTTCATAGTTAAACTCCCAATTCGGGCTATTTTCTTTGCTATTCTTTTTTTTCCTGCCAATACGGCTTTTCAGAACTGCGTGATATAAACTCTCACTTCAGACTTTTTTTTTCCGTGCAATTACGGCGAGTTTCTCACAATTGTGACTTCTTATCTCAGAAAAGTGAGACCCGCGATCGCGTGTTACGAAGTTCAGTTCTGTCAGAAAAAGACAACTGGGAGTTCGTGTCTCTCAGTTGTGAAACAAAAAGCCACAGTTACGTCTTTTATTTTTATTCAGCAGCAGAAACAGGCCCTCATCGTGCTGCGTGATACAAGCGCTAAACTCTGTAATTTTTATTCAGCTATGCTTGAATGGATTTTTTCCGGTGTGATTTATTTAAGCGGGAGGGTGTTTTAATGCATTTCTCTGCTCCGCAGACGCTGAACTGCATTAACCCGGAGAATGAGAACGCAGCCGAGGTCACCGTTAAGTGCCTGAACTGCGACACCATCACACAAGTCAAAGAGAAGCTGCTGGACGCCGTCTTTAAAGGCACTCCGTACTCACAGCGGCCCAAAGTGGGAGACATGGACCTCGGTACGACCGTAACCAAGGCTGGAATACCAAGCTGCTTTATCGCGGTTACAGTGTGGTCTGCCAGCTTGAACAAGATGTTTGACCTTAACCCCCACCGGCTGGGCGTCCAGCAAATGACCAGAAATAATGTTTGTACAGCAGGGATCTAGATTAGCCGCTCAGATGGCTGATTTCGATGTGTTCTCTCTGCTCAGAGTGGCGTAAGGGTCTCATGGCGCGCATCATCCTCCAGGACGAAGACGTCACGACGAAGATCGACAACGACTGGAAGCGTCTGAACACGCTGGCGCACTATCAGGTAACCGCAGCGGCCTCGCCGCATCCTCCGCCAGGTTACTATGGCAATACCTCTACACCCCGCTGCCCGGTAACCATGGCAACCCTTCAGCAAGTTACTAGGTAACAACTGAAGCTTTTTAGCACGTAGCACACGGACGGGTAACCATAGCAACGCTTCACAAAACATAACTACAAAAGCAGTGTCGGTCGGTAGAGATGCACTGATACGCATATATTCGTTGGTGTCAGTAATTTTTGTTATGGCTGAAAATATGTTTACAAACATGCAACTGTAATTCAATGAAACTAAAGCTGAAATTTTAGAAATACTTCATATTTTTACTTACAGTTTCAAATTGATTGACAGCTGATATGATCAGCAAATATTATATTATTTAATCTTATTTATTAGTTAGCAATATTTGCTCCAAAAATCTACAATTTTGGTTCATATTAAAAGTACAATTTAGATTGAAGTGTTAGTTTTTATGTTTGAAAAATTTTTATTTTACAAATCAACGCAGATATATAGAATTTGTTTAGAATTTTTGGTAATAACGTGGTGATAAACGGGTAACTGATTGTCAGTGTTAGAATTCTGACCTGAAACAAACCTGTAGAAGTTAGAATCTAGAATTTTACATGTTTATTTTTACAAATGTGAAAGTTTAGTTTGAGCCATTTTGAGCCTAGTTTCATTTATAGGATTTTATAAGATCTAAATTAAAATTTTAGTTTTACTATATAGAAATAATGGCTAATAACTGATACAGTGACCGAAATTTTAAGTCAGGAAAGCTGTAGAGTTTAGAGTCTAGGATTTGAAATGTTTATACTGACATTGAAGAATTGGATCTTTAATATGTAAATATCTTTAATAAAACTTTAAATACGTTTACAAAATTAGTTTTCACCGCATCTAATTTTCATGTTAATCTGTTCTCAGATCGATGCTCATAATGAATGCTGCTGATCTGCTCTGAGTCTGACTGTCTTCTGTAGTCGTGGCAGTAATCGAGTGTCCGTGTCAATCTGTCCCTCTCTCTCTGTCGTCTAGGTAACAGACGGGTCAGCGATCGCATTGGTTCCCAAACAGAACTCCGCCTACAACATCTCCAACTCCTCAACGTTCACCAAATCCCTCAGCAGATACGGTGAGAGAGATGCTTCTGTAGACGGTGCAGTATGAAATCAGAGCAGGAAAAACTGTATCCCGCTGGATCAGACGTGTCCTTCTGTTGCCGCTCTATAGCTTATGTTTATATATTTTATATATAGATCGCTACAGAAGTCATTTAAACTTGCCTTACTTATAGAATGGGCCTGTTCCTTGTTATTTTATTAAACAAACTAAATAACCTTATGTTATTTATCTTATTTACACAACAACATGTCATTTGTCTCTACTTTTTGGTCATGCTCTCTGTGTCCTGAGTTCCACCTTAATGTTCACAACACACACACACACACACACACACACACACACACACACACACACACACACACACACACAAAACAAGCAAGCACTCTCCAACATATACATGCATGCATATGTGTGTGTGTGTGTATATATATATATATATATATATATATATATATATATATATATATATATATATATATATATATATATATATACACACATACACATACACATACATGCATATTTAATATATAGTTATTTTTTAGTATTTCAGTTTAATTATTCCTAAAGCCGGAGTTAATCAGCATACTATACATGTGATAGTTTACACAGAAATGAAAAAGAGGGGTTTTTTTTCACACATTAAAAAAACAACGGTATACAGAATATTCTGTGCCGAATGTAGAAAGCATTCCCCTTGTAGTCTATTTTATTCCAAACACAGCCTTTCTCTCTGCTTTCTCTTTGGTGTTTGTTTTGCGGTGAGTCCTGATGCTCTGCTCCTCGGCGAGATGAACTCAGCGCTCTAGAACTTCACACAGAATAGAAAGGACGCGTATGAAATTCAAAATCTGTGTTTGACAGTGAGGGAGTTATGATACACCACTAGGTTTACATCACTAGATGAATTTGGACCGTCCCCATACGTTTGACTATATAAAATCGTTTTTCATTGATCATCTCAGTTTTCTACAGTTTTAGTCAGTTTGCATATTTTCCCCCAAATTCCTCCCCCTGCCAAGCACCAACCGTCCGAGTCGTGCTCTTTGTGTCCTCAGAGAGCATGCTGAGAACGGCCAGCAGTCCAGACAGCCTCCGCTCGCGGACGCCCATGATCACGCCGGACCTGGAGAGCGGCACCAAGCTCTGGCACCTGGTGAAGAACCACGACCACCCCGACCAGAGGGAGGGCGACCGCGGCAGCAAGATGGTCTCCGAGATCTATCTGACCCGTCTGCTGGCTACCAAGGTGAGGACAGGTGTACTAGACCGTGCTTAGAGCCATCCAAGACACCTTGAAAAACAGCCCTCCGCGCTTCCTGTTTAAAATACGTGCTAAAAAGGAAATTAGTTAAAAATCGTGGTTGAAGGTTAAATCAGGTGCATTGTGGGATACATTGTCCTGTGCATGTTACATACAGCGGATTTAGTAGATTTAAATATACCACTGTGAATATGAAGTATCATTAACACACTTCATATAGTATTTATTCATATTTTAAACTGTATTTTTGTACTCCTGTTGCCATTACATTTTTTAATTACTTTTTTTTAGTGTTTTATGCATTAAAGCTAAATTTCTATTCTAGTTTTTAATTAGCATGCATATTACTAGAATATTAAACATTTGCTCGTCGAAATTAAGTGCATATTAATGAGTTTATTCTTCATCCCTAATCCTACCAATACCTAAACCTAACAATTACCTTACGAACTATTAATAACCAGAAAATTGTCGTAGTTAACAGTAAAAAATTTATTACCATTTCTTTTTTTTTAGTTTTAGTACTTATTTCGATGTTTTTTTAAATTCTAATATTTATTGTATTTTCATTTTTTAAGATGTATTTCAGTGGCCACAAACAATTTGTAGTCGTTTTAATTTCGGTTAACCATATCAACATATTTATTTGTAGTCGGAGCAAATCTGTAAACAAAATGTATTTTTATGGCGTGGTCCTGATGTGTTGCTCAGGCAGGGGTGTTTAGTATGAGCTCGGTGAAATCTGTCGCTGATATTCCCCGTCTTGACAAACGCACACTCTGGAACTAATTGCCTCACTTTTGAAGCACATGTCTGATTTTCTTAGCTGATGTCCTCAGACAGTTAGTCTTGACCTTTGTGTGTGAATGACTAGTTGCTCATTAACATTTACCAGTGCTCCCACTCTCACAGAGAACTGTATCTTAATTAGACCAGTGACCTTTGCTTATTGAGCGGTTTGGGAAAAACTAGCTCTTTATCCGTCCTGTGCTCCGTCTGACGCTACACGGATATCTCGGCTCAAACCTGCTGCATTTCCCTGAAACCCCGAATAATTGATGTGAAGAACACGTGCAGCTAAACCTACAGCTGCTCTGATCGCCCGTTCTTTACTCGAGACAAATAAAAATGCCCCGGTTTCACTGCATTATGTAACAATGTCGCTACATGGGCACCAGACGCTTTCACGTGCTTTAGTGTTTTGGTCTAGACATCCAGTGCTGTGCAATATTAGGTTTTGCTCGCAACGAAATTGAAAAAATATCGGGTTCAGAAAAATACACTTAATTAAAATGGGAAACAAGATAAAAAACAGGGCAATATTGTATGTCATTAAGTAAATATATCTCGATGTAAGATTGTTAAAATACTCGTACTTGAAAGCAAGACTTAAATACTAAGCAAAAAAGTAATTTTTGCAGTGCGTGTTTGGGCGTGATTGTATAATTAAGCTAGTTTGAGAAGATTGCAATGCCCTTTTTTATCTGACCAAGTTTTTTAAGAAAACGTTTTGAAAATAGTCGTGAAAATAGCATTAGTTTGATTCATTTACCCAGACCGGTTCAGATCTACTTCTGTGCATGAATCAGTTTAACTAAAAAGACACGCATGATATTTATTTCAATGATTAAACGTGTATTATTTTCTTGGGTGAAAAGCGGTGTAAAGTTGATTTTGATTGGCTGGCCGTCTCTCACAGGGGACGCTGCAGAAGTTTGTAGACGACCTGTTTGAGACCATCTTCAGTACGGCCCACCGGGGCAGTGCACTTCCTCTGGCCATCAAATACATGTTCGACTTTTTAGACGAGCAGGCCGACAGACACATGATATCAGACCCTGACGTCAGACACACGTGGAAGAGCAACTGGTGAGTGTGTGTGTGTGTGTGTGTGTGTGTGTGTGTGTGTGTTGTGTGAGTGTGTTTGTGTGTGTGTGTGTGTGTGTGTGTTGAGCTACAGCTCTTCATCTGGTGGTGTTTGAACACCGTTCTTCTTTGCCTGCAGCTTGCCGTTGAGGTTCTGGGTGAACGTGATCAAGAACCCTCAGTTTGTGTTCGACATTCATAAGAACAGCATCACAGACGCGTGTCTGTCCGTCGTGGCTCAGACCTTCATGGACTCCTGCTCCACGTCCGAACACAAGCTGGGCAAAGACTCGCCCTCCAACAAGCTGCTCTACGCTAAAGACATCCCCAACTACAAGAACTGGGTGGAGAGGTACGACTCTTTCACACAAAATCTAGCTAAATGCATGCTACCTGCTGCATCCGCAGGGTTGATGAGAACTCGTATTTGGGATATATTCACGACGCTTTTTGCATGTTTTGTCAGAGCAAGTTTCCTAAAGAAAATCTAATCAGACTAGTTTTGCATTAAGACTTGTTATAATACCATATCTGATATATAAAATCAATTGCATAACGTAATTGTTTTAATAGTCTGTTTTCATCTTTTAGACTCAACAATATCTAAAATGAATAAAATATTTTTGGTAGTATAGATTATATTTAATATGAAGTTTAATATTGATTGGCTGTAATTAATTGAAAAAATACGCTTATAACTGTATTTTATATTGCAACAGTGATTAAATATTACTCCTTTAATTAGTTAAAAATAGTTTGAGAAGTCTTGACACTTATAGCTATATTTTTGGTGTTTTAGGTCTTACAATAAAACAATTTACAACAGTCTTATACACTTCTGTTAAAAGGTTTACAGGTGTTTTTTTTATTAAATAAATAATGAATAAACTATCAGTGTTGAAAACAGTTATACTGTCCAGTATTTCTGAGGAACCCGTGATACCTTTTATTTTTCAGGATTCGCAGATTAATAGATAAATAAAAAGCAGCATTTATTACAAATCTTTTGCAGCATTAGAAGTGTCTTGACTTTCACTTTTAGATTTCCTGGAAACAAAACAAAACCGAAAAATCAAACTGAGCCCAGTTTTTTTTTTTCCAAAAGTAGAGCCATTGCTTTCGCTGCTAGAGAGCGTTATAAAAGCACTAGCTGAATACGAAGCGGGCGTCTGATCTGTGGATGGGCGTTGAACTGCTAATCGTGTTGTTGTTGCAGGTATTACTCCGATATCTCGCGGATGCCTGCGATCAGTGATCAGGATATGAGCGCGTACCTGGCCGAGCAGTCGCGTCTGCATTTAAATCAGTTCAACAGCATGAGCGCGCTGCACGAGATCTTCTCCTACATCACCAAATACAAGGACGAGGTGAGAAGGAACGCAGCTCGGGCCTCAGAACCCGCTCCGTCCGCCGTGTCCTCCCTCCGTTCACTGTGTGTTTCTCCTCCCGTGCAGATCCTGTCGGCGCTGGAGAGAGATGAACAGTCCCGCCGCCAGAGACTGAGGGTGAAACTGGAGCAGGTGATCGACACCATGGCTCTCTCCAGCTGATCCGGACTGAACCACAACGCTGAATGTAGGTGGCGTCGTTTTTTTGCGTTGTTTTTGGATGATTTGATGTGGACGTCTTCACACAACGCGGACAGAGACGCAACGAGGACACCCGGGACCTCCGATGAAGTCACGTGACGATCGCGGCGGATCAAAGGACGCTCTGCGTGTTTGCTGTGTTTTATCATTTCGTGCAAACGTCATCGACGCTCCGCTCTCTTTGCCACTTGTGTTTCTGCTGAATTTGCACAGTTTACAGAATCAACGAGCAACTGCCTCCATCTCACGAACACGACGGTTAGGACACGCACCGCTCTTTTTAAACCTTTACGTACAGTAGCGTTGGCGAAGGAGAATTTGACATTATACGAATGACAAAAACAAGGAAAAAAAAAAATCACAAAAAAAAAAGAATAAAAATCTCGTCCTGTGCCATGTTTTATTTGAATGTTGTTTAATGCTTAAAAAGGTTTGTGATGTAGGAATGTGCTCTGGTTGTTTTACGATGGGGAAAAAGAGTGACGACGGGAGAGATATTTCATCCAAAAATGACACGTTGTTTTATTTTGACTGAACTTTTGAAACAAAGCTTTAATTGCTGATTCAGCAGATGCCACTCTTGGTTTTAGACACCAAATCAGCTCGCTCGGGTGGTTTCAGCAGGTTCGTTCTCCGAAGAAACCGCTACGTTTAGCGAGAAATAAATGAGCGAAAAGGAGGCCGGGTGAATAGCTTGAGAAGCGCGTGTCGATACGGAGGACGAGGCTTTCAGAGAAACGGCCTTTTGTTTTTAACGAGATGGGCCCGATTGATTTGGACTGATCAATCGCTCCGCTTGCATCGAACACGTCTCGTTTGTCAAACCGTTCTCGTTTTGATACGTTTGTTTCCTCTTGAGCCTGAGGTTCGTCGTTTCTGAGCCGATGCTTTAGAGCAGGAGCAGAATTCGAAACGGCAGCATCATCGATGAAATATCGTCCTAGCTTCTTCATTCATCTTCCGATGAGTCTCTTCTCACGTTTTTGGCCAGTTTCTCATATCAGATACAGTTCGAAGAGCCTGGGAGATCAACATGCCTGTTAGACTCGAGTGCATCATACGCTGCTCCAAAAATGACCAAATTAAACGTAAGCTGCATTTAAAAACCGCTTCTTTCTCTTCCAGGAAACTTGAGCAGTAATATCGATCTTGCTGTTTTTCTCCAATTAAACGCAGGCCAAATGGCTAAATAAAAGCTGTTATAGAGTTTTTAATTGGAAATATGACAGCAAAGGAAAGCTAAACGAATCGGGCAGTTTCATTTGACCAAAATTTCAATTTAAAGGCCTGTTCGCGCTATGAATGATAACCGTATTAGGATCCTCACAATAATATCGCATATTCCAAATGTGTTTTGTGAATGACTTTGCAGGGCACGCTTTAAAAATGAGGATTTAGTTTATTTTTACTGTTCATCAGCTAGAAAAATAAACCGATCCGAAAGTGATCACAGTGTTACATTTCATTTTAATACAGGCTGCTAAACACTTCGGTTAAAGTTATCCTTTTTGGCGCGAACGAGCCGGTTTAATGCTTTTATTGAAGCTACGGTAACCGGCTCTGCTCGGATCGTGAGGTTAAAGGCAGGCAGTCGGGTCCAAACAAAACACATTTACCCAAAGACAAAAACCGACACTGAAATTGGAAATTTGTTGGTTTGCCGCTTTCTCCTGCTCAAGAGTTAGTTTTGACAGATATCACACAATCTTCATGCAATAACCTTGTGCTGTCAGCAGGTCGGTGCCCGTCTACACGTTGCACAATCCGTCCTGCATCAGTTGGTTTAGACCGATGGAGGTCGTTGGCGTTTTTGCTCAGTGTAACTGACGGGCCGTCGACCTTTTAATCGGTCCGCTTTGACGTCACATGCTTTAAAATGAGTCCCAAGCATCTCAGGATCTTCCTTCCGCTCTTGAGTTTGTCTCTCGACCAGAGAACCGCTGTGATCAGTTTGCTGGACTCACCTGTGATGTTCTGGACGTTTGGCTTGCGGTTCTTCCCAGGGACTTTCAATGTTTACACCCAACTTTTAAATCACATGTAAAAAAAAAAAACTGAAAGAAATTTTGCATTGTTTTAATTTATTTATACTTTGATCCTGTTGCTGTGTTTCTTAGATTGAGATGTGTCTGAACTGGTGCTGCTGGAGTCTTCTCTGCTCTCCTTTCCTATGTTCCTGTAAAGGCTTCTGCGGTTTTCATGAATCTGCTCACAATCTAAAGATCACGATGAAAGTCCACGTTGGTGAAACGCAATAATACTGCGGCACAGACACAGAAGCCGTCACGTCTAACCTCATCCTTCTTTTGCTTTTGTCTCATTTCTGACGAATGATAATGAAGTATCTGTCCTTTAGGAAAAAAAAGCTGCAGAGATGAAGCAAGACAGTTTGTGTTGTTGGTGAAACTGAAATAACAAAAGACATTTGATCATTTATGATTCAGGACTGTCACTGGTGTCTATTCATGTGTAAATATGTTGTTTTTTTTTCAGATTTACTACTTGTAAATAAACAAGCATCAAGAAGAAATAAAACATGTTTTTGCAAAAAAAACCAAAAAAAAACTAGTGGATTTGTTTTAAAATATTTGAAATCGCAGCAGAAATAATGCACAACCTGGAATATTGACTCTCAGTGGGGTCATTGACTAAAATAATAGCTTTTTAAAATATTTTAGACATTTTTATTTTGTTGATAATGATTAGAAATGGTTAAATGACCTTAACACTTTTGCTTATGGCCATCTTAAAATACAGAGAATGTATTATGGTGTCTATATACTTTATATATTCTATAATCAGACAAAACGAAGCACCCAGTTATAAAGGGAATACACTGTAAATCATCAAATATATAAAATAGACATGCACACACTCTCTCTGTTTTACTATCTGACTAATGCAAAAACATACACTTCAAATCAACATAAAAAAAATGAAAAGTCTTGGTTTCACTTTATTCTGATGGTCCCTGTAACGTTCTGTTGACCAGCAGCCTATGTGTGTATTAACTCTCATTAGTGTTAGTAGACGGGTAGGGTTAGGTTAAGTTGGCATGTGCTTGTAAAATGATTTCTAGTCAGTAGAGTATCTGTTGGGAGACTATCACAATAAAAATTAATCCGAGAGTCTACTAAAACTCTAATCAGAGTTTGTCGGCATGTAAGTGCAAAGTTCATTATCAACCGAATGCTATTAAAATAAAGTCTAAATATTGCAAAACCTAATACAGATTTTTGGTGAAATACTATTTGACAGAATCGTTTATACATGACATGTCATTTTAAATGCACTCTTCTAGATGGTCGGCTGCAAAGAGGTCAAACTTTTACGACGCCAGGAGAGAATCATTCAAAATGTACATGGTGGGCTTTTGTCGCTCTCTGTTAACTGCTTTAGAGGAAAAATCCCCGCTATAATCATGCGGCAAAAAGTCTCCCAGGCGTCGCTTCTCTTAGGTTCACACATTTTGATCGTCAATCAAGTAAACAAGCCTCGATTGGCGCCCAGCTGAACGACTTAAATTTGGGCCCGTTAGACATTTCTACTGGAATATAGCCCACAAGTCTACTGTTTCGACACTTTTCGAGTTCATCAGCTCCAGTTAAGATGATAAAGAGCGTCTGGATGTTCTTCAGTATAATATGCGTTGGTGTTTAAATCTTAAAGGTTCGTAACGGCACGATGGTGAGCAAACGCGCGTTATTTTTAGTTCAACTATTCTTTAAAGGCGGCGCATTTCTTAATATTGTGCCAGAAAGTTTTGAAATAAACACAAAGCTTCCCAATTAGCAGACGCCGATGGCAGCGTTATGTTACATGTATTAAAATTCAGCTAGATTGTAGATGTGATTATTTCTGGCCCTGTGTGGGTGTGCGTGTGAAAAGCACATTAGAAGGGAGCTGTGTTAATTACAGAATTGCAGGTTCGGTGCCCGTCTCTCCGTCACCTCCAGCTTCAGCGGGACGCAGGACGCTCTGCTGCTCAGGTGAGGAGATCTCGCAGGTGAGCGGCGTCTGATGGAAACACACCCAGGAGCTCCGGTCGTGTGCCAGGCCGCTCTGTAGGGCTCCGTAGCACCTGTTCTCCCTCACCTTGAGCCTGAAGAGAGGGATTCAGCTCTGGAAGACTTCCTTCAGGGCCGGTGGAGTTTGGCATCAGATGCCTTTTTTTTGTATTTATAATATATGTTTGGGTTTTGTTTGGTCTGAAGCGAGCTGCTTGTGAGGTTCAGCTGGTGAATCTGCTCTGAGCTGTGCTCACAGAGGTATAAATGTGGCGTCGCTCTGACTTACATGCTTCACGCAGCCTGATCCCGCCTGGACAAAGAGAGCGCCACAGTCGGGCCGTATGTTCTTTGATTTTTCCGGTGTGTTAATCACGACCTCACGTCTCTGGCTTAAGAAGCAGCTTGTGGTGATGCAGGCAAAGACCCTCACACTCACGACTCTGTTCAGAATAGAATACTGGTGTACTGCTTACTGTATAATACACTGAACTTTATACATTTTTTTTTGCTGCTAAAGAAAATAACAATCTGTACTAAGAATGAGTATTTAATGCATGCAAAAATTATATGCTTATAACATTCTGTTGACAATGAATAACTTTGCACCTACATGTCAGCTAACTAGTACTGGTAGTCAGGTAGGTTTAGGGTTAGAATAAGTTGACATGTTATAAGTTGAGTATGTTGGTAGATCATCGCAATAAAAAGTTATCGGATATTAATCAGACCGTTTGACTGTAATGAAAGTTATTTGACATGTAGGTGCTAAGTCACTTATTATCAACAGATTGTTCATAAAGGACCATCAAAATAGTTATTATACGGTGTTTAATTATTTTGAAGACCCCTTCTAAAAATAATAAAGTTATTTAGTTATTAAACAAATACCAGCGCTTCAGTTATTTTATTATAAAAGCATTCAAAATTTCTGATCTAATATATAAGCATGAACGTGTCCGTCTTGTTTTAACCGTAAATCTAACCTCAATGCTCTGTTTTTCCAATTTCTTTAACTATAATCACTAAACCTACGCTATGAAATATTAAACAAATACAGTAACTAAACTACAGCTAAAAAAACAGTGCTGATACTCAACTGAAATGCGATATATGTTTGCAAACGGCCTTCAAATAATAAATCCAACAGCGCAAAACTAACATAACCTTGATTAAAACTGGTTGCCATGGTAAAGTTTACAGTTACAGTTCACCCAAACAGCTTGTGAGTGCATTTTGCTGCTGTCTTGGATTCACCGAAGAGAAGAGCTGGTGGCCAAACTCTTCCGTATCATGAATAATTCTGCTCATCCTCTCCGCAGCACTTTGTCTTAGAGCTGCTTTAGCCACCGGCATCTTCCAGCACAATGTTTTAAGACGTGCTGCCGGGAATCTTCGCTGCCTGCTGGAATGTCTTTTCTTCCTTCTACCACTGAGTTTGCCTGCGTGTGACGGCTGGCTGATACCCGAGCCAAGAGGAATGACATTGCACAAGGACACATCATCTTATTCATGGGCCCTGTAGCATTATCATGCATATTACAGTCTCTTTCTGTCTAAGCGCACTGCGTGCATGTGTGCGCTACAGCGCTTCATTCACAGTTTGGTGGTGGTAATTTTTCTAAATCTAAATAATAATTGCATCAGTAATCGGTCTGTGTTAAAATGCAGAAACCTAGGTTAGTGTTCAATTACTCTGAACTGAATTCATTTCCATCCATGACGCAATCCCAACATTTCAATGCAAGCTCAAACAGGAATTTTTCATGAAATTTCAGTAAGTCTGTGATGTAAAAATGCTCTGAAGGATTTACTTAGCGTGTGGAAAAAATGCAATGCATGCTGCCTTCATATCATATGAAAGCAGCGTGCATTGCTTTTTTCACATATTTCTGCTCTTGTTTTCTCTTTGCCTTTTCCTTTCTCTCGCTTCGACAGCTATCTTACGATGTCGTTTCCTTTTCCTCCAATCAGGTCAAGCCCCAGAGGAGCAGCGTGTCTTTCTGATGGTAGCAGTCAAGCCTCTCATCCACACTGAAGGATGGAGGGGGTGGGATGGATTAACAGAAACTGGAGTTGTCAGCACAAGTAGAACAGGCATGCACCTTGAAAAATGGATGATATTGAGCAAATCTGATGATTTCGTTTTAGATTCTAAACATTTAAATGCAGTAAATTGAAGAGCACCATCACGGGTCAAATAAAATGTGACTAAAGATTTCCACATAATTCAAACTCTTTTGCCTTTTGATTATCTGACCCAATGTGCTTTCTAACTCGACTTTCCCCCCAAACCAGCGCAGAAGAGTGATTACAGACATGTTGCTGATTTAAAAGACATGTCCTTTCTCCAAAACTCCATCCAAAAATTCAAAGGCCCAATTTGATTGGCAGGCAGTGAGTGTTTCTCATTGGCCAAAAAAAGAGGTTAATTTTTTTTCTTTTTGATACTCTATACTTAACTATAAGTAACTTTCTAACTACATGTCAAATTTTTTATTATTTTAATCTTTAGTAGTGATGTCATTGTAAGGGATTAAGAGAAGGCGCGTGGATCCAGGCTAATCTTAATTTAATGATCGGCACAAGTCTTGAGCAATATCTGACATGTGTTCATTAGCACATGCATCTCGATCTCTCTTGTGGTTTCTCAGCCTCCAGCGTCTGGAGGTGTGCTGCTGTCCAGGGTGCTGAAGGTCTTTCCACCAACCCAAACCCACTCTAACTCTAGGCATCAAGCTGATCTCTGTGGACTGGAGAAGCGTATTCATTTCTCAGAAGTTATCTGTATTACCAGAAATTCATGCCAAGAATCGTCAACACCTAATTAGTGGGATTCATGGTGGTTTTGGACTACAGATCCTAGTTCTCTGGCATCTTTTGATGACTGATGTCATTCGTGATTAGTTCTTACTCAAAAGCCTACTACTTTATTTCCAGGTGGTCCGGTGCTCTTTGACTCCTGGAAGTTGTACGATGGCTTGCCAGTTGGATTTAATTTTTGTTTAATATGCATCGAGCGAACAGGTGGGTGGTTTGTGGGCAGAGGGGTCTAGATGGGTCTCAGGTGCTGGATGGCATAATCAAACAATATTCTCGTGGTCCCTGGCAGACCTTGCAGGCAAACCACCGACTCCAGTCAAATACAGTGAGTTGCAGCAAGTATTTCTATCACAGCCAGCTGATGATGAGTGTCTGTTTTCAATGAATCAGCACCATTCTCACCACATCTGGTTTAAATTAAATGTATTAAACTACCAGTATCAGACATAGTTTACGGTAGTTTTAGTAGTTGTAGAGGCGGTTGCCATTGTTCAAAAGATGGCCTTCCAAACAGAAACCTGATATCACTGTTATATTACATCTCTTTAGTTATTGTGTCTTTTTTAATTGACATCAAACCTAGTTGGATGTGTTATGACGTCACTGCAAATGAGCATGATTATAAGATTGTTATTGTAAAATTCTTTCTGGTATCGTGTAGCTTCAACAGAAATAGCAGATAAGTTGAACGGGCTAACCTTTATGGTGCGTTTTTGGTGGATAGCCCCAGTCTTCCTTACGGAAACAAGCTCTTTGAATATATAGGTATATTTTACTGGTTTTCCTCCATAATATCTCCGTATTGCCCTCTTCTGAGTTTCAAAACCTCTCAAAGCTGGACTTGCCAGACTCGAGATCTGGGGAGCAGGCAGGTTTTCTACACAAATATCAGTTGGCCGTTCCCACTGCCAGAGCTTGGCGAGCGATTCCCTGGATGAAAGTGTCATGGAGCGAGCCAGAGGAGAGCAGCAGGCCTGATTGTGTTCTCCCGCTCACCTGTGATCACCTGACCCTGTTTTGGCCAGTTTCCTCATCTAGCTTGTCAAGCATTAAATCTTAAACTCTTCAACTCAAGAGATCTGTCCCAAAACATTGTCAGAAACATTTAGAAAGGTGCACTTGGGTGGAAACTGTTATTTTTGCAAGTGATAAAACGGCTTCCGTTTGTTAAGTATCTGATGCATGCCTGAACATAGTTCAGTAGGCAAAACGCATCGGAATTAATCGTCAAGTCTTTTGTTTACCTGTGCGCTATTTTATTATGAGCTGCTATTTGTGGATTGCCTCGAGAGCTTCCAGTCACGATGCTGCATTAAAAGGAAGCTTCCTGTGTAGGCAGTAAGGGCAGGTCACCGGGTTTTGAAACAGCGCCGTTGTTGATCTGTTATGAATGACCTGCAGATAAGCTCACTACACATTTGGCAACATTACAGATGAGAAACAAGCCCTGTGTGTTTAATTAATTATGAGAAGGCAGACGGGCTAAGAATCACACAAGAGACCTGATCTGACCAAGACAGAAGACCTGATAGGACCAGATGTGCTTTAATGTACCTTACTCTAGTTTAATACAAGAGTCCATTATTTCAATGCAATGTGCTTTGTATTGCAACTTTTACCTTTTCTTGTGATTCCTCTCTCAATTTAATTGAACTTCCAAAAGTTACTGTAATTTTACACAACAGCAAATTAAAATCTTTTTTTTTTTTTTTTTTAAATAACCAGGAACTACTCGGTTAATTAAGATTTGAATGCTTCACTGATCATTTTTTCTAAAAATAGGACCTGAAAATCCAGTATATGCGTGCAGTACGGAGTATGTCGATTCCTCACAGTCCCCGTGTCTCTTGTTTTCCTCAGGCCATGTGTCTTATTAATGATGGAGGCGGAAAGAAGCCACACTTTTCATTAACCTTCAGGATTCATAATTCACAAGCCCATGTTCCTCCTGCCTTCGTTTAATGTTCTTCTCTGCCAGCCGTCACAGATACTGATGACTTCCTGTTACTCTTGCTTATTAAAGCAGCCGATCAGTGTTTACATGATGTCACTCTTCTGCAGATCCAGCTCGATAAGTCACGTGGCGCGTAGCTCAAAGTTTTCTGGTCCCATCGTGTGCCAAGTTGGACTTCTTCGGTTCCTGCGGCAGCTGAGCAACTGCCCTTGAGATGAATGGGGCTGATAATGGAGGTATTATAGATGACACAAGGGGGTGTATGTAATGATGAAATTACATTTTTAAATCAAAGACCGTGCGATGTAGAAAAGACAAAGATACAAATGCGTATTAATGCCGCGAAGCATTATCTGTAACAGTAGTAGCCTACTGACCTTGCCTGTTTGTATAGACAATTATTTTATTGTGTTATTAATTCATTTACTTTTGTAAGTGCATCAGTTTCTTGAGCGTAAGAAGTCATAATTCTCTCTAGCGGGTTGCTGTATTTTCTGTGAGCCCATACTAAACTCTCTGATTGGTTTTGAGAGTTGTGGGTAATATATCTCGACTTCGGCCTGTGTTGAAGGGTTTATACATTATCCCTATAAATCTGTTTGCCTATGGAGAAGATGAATAGTATGTCTTCTTGCAGAACACTACTGTTGCTCTCTGACACACAGAACACAGAAATATATGCTGCAGAGAAACTCATAAAGTTTGTCACACACCAAGGTTGAGCTCACAGTAACACTGTACTTTGTACGAGCGTGAAAACTTTATTCAGCGCTCGCATCCTTCTTCCCTTTGAGTCTTTTATTGCATAACATTGATCAGTGTTGACTCGCGAAGCTTTTCAAAGCAGCGTCGTGCAGAGGTTTCGGTTCATTCTGGAGTTCCTGAAGGTCAGTTTAAAGAGCGTTGCACTTGAGGAAGAGATGGACAGCATGTTATTGCACAGAAAACTAATCTTGTTAGAAAGTTGGCAGTGTCTGCAAAAAAGGTACTGGAATTGGAATTTAAGCTTTAAATCATTAATAAAGCCACACCGAGTCATTTTTCTTTTCACCAAGTCGTTTGTGGAGGGAGGTGCTTAATCTCCCACTTTTGTTCATCCAACTTCCTGTATATTTTATGAGGTTTATGAGTTTTGCAGCTCTGTTACCCAGTGTGTGTATGTATGAACAGATGTTTTAATGTTTGCTTTGATTATTTTCTAGCAATAAACGTAACTGATTGGGTAGCAAAGTTTACAAGGCAAGCTAGTTTCATAAAAAACACTGGGTTTTTTTTTCCATTAATTGCATTTCAGTTGAACCGATTATGCCTAAATGATGATGTTTTTTACTTATGGAAACATTGAATTGGCAAATCCAGACTAAAGGCCCATTCACATCAAGACTGATAACTATTACTATATTTTCAGCCCTTGACTCTTTCTGTTCAGTTTAGTTTAGTCTAAACTAGTCTAATTAGTCTAGTTTAATTTATTAAATACCTGTTTTTCACATGCTTTCATAATAAATATAGCCTATGTAGCTGGCATGGTGGTGAATTATAAACACACAGTTACTGAATACAAGACCAAATGTAGGTTTGGAGGGTGTGTGTGTGTGTGTGTGTGTGCATGTTTAAAGCTTGGTGCTTTTTGTACTGTTATTGTTTAGTTTTTTTAAATTAAATAATAGTATGTTTAACATTTTATGGTTATTGCTCCAGGGAACGCAAGATTTGTGCTTCGATTGCCTTAATGGGACACTAATTTGTACCCCTTTCATATAAAATGTCACATATGTCATATTTTTTTTCGTGCCGCAGAATAACACACTTCAGTAGCCCTTGAGAAAGCTGTCAGACTCCACCCTGGTGCCGCATCTTTCTGATCTGAAGCGAGAGAGAGACGGAGGACAATGCAGGAGAAACGCCATGAAATATCTTGGTCTCCATGGCAACGTGTTTCTGCTGTATATACAGCGCTTTAAACGAACACAGCAAGATAGTCGCAATACCCGTGGTAAATAAGAGAAAACATCCGCATAAATATGACCGCATGCATTTGGATTTGAATCACAGTCCAGTTTTCATTAAGGTTTTGTGTTTTCTCTCTGTCTGTTTGTGGAAAGTCCACGTGGACATGGATATTAATGTTGTGTGTTCGTGGGAACACTGGCAGGTGTGTATTAGTCCTATTTTTCATACTGTTGGACCGGGTGGATGTCGGTTCAGTGCGAGCGTCTCTGATTCTCTGGCTGTGTTCCTCTGGAGCGCCCGCTGTCACATCGAACAGGCCCAGCAGGTCCGTCGCGCCCCATTTCTCTGGGTTTGCTCCACAGATGTTTCTGGGTCAATAACCTGACCGTGTTTAACATGACCGCACACTCGCTTTCATCACGTGTCGCTGTGGAAACACACCCTCCTGTCTGAGTCGATTCATGGTGCATCGCATTCATTTATCTACATCTTAATGTAGGAACGAGCTGAAATAATGACGACACTGAAAAAAAACATCTGCTTCTCGATGACTGGTTTTGCAGTGAAAATGTTAAAGATGTTAAAGGAACAGTTCACCCAAAAATGTAAACTCTGTCATCATTTACTCACGCTCAAGTAGTTCCAACCTGCACCGCACAAAGTACAGTATTAAAGAACTGAAACGATTTTGCGCCATATTTCCCAGAACCATGTAAAAGTTTGCATTCGCGCCGACAGTGGGCTCTCAGAAACAGCGCGAGCCGGTCATCGTCAACGCCATTGTGCGTGGCTTTCAACGAGTACAAACTAAGAATAACAATGTGAACAACAGGAGGATGGAGAACGTCGTGATTAAAGCTGTGTTTTCGCTGAGTGCCGATGTACACGTCAGGCGATTGAAAGAATGGAAATGTAATTGAGGCTGAAGTTTACGAAGTCTTCAGGTGAATGCCAAGTTATACATATACAGCGTTTTAAATCATAGCGGGTAGTACCACAATTAGTTCTGGTTTTATTAAATAGTTCCTGCGGTGCGAAAGGCGCTGATGGCAGAATTGTAATTTTTGGGTGAACTTTTCCTTTAAGGTTGAATATTACTTTAAGAGAATGCATCCTTAATATTATCATTTAAGCATTGAGTTTTCAATCTTAAAGCAAACTGAGAGTAGCGTGAATGATTTTTATGCACTAATAGCACACTTTGGTCTCTCTCTGCATCCCTTTAAACTCTCTCTCTCTCTCACAGAGCATCTAATGTGCTTCATCTGTTTCGTACGAGAACATTTTGATTGAATTTTGCATCTTTTAGAAACTCATTGCAAATCACATACATTTGCGACCAATTTTCTTTCTTGAAACTCTTTTCTTTCCCAGGGGCTCTATTGTGTGTTTGCTAGACCTCGAAGATAATTACAGGTTATAGCATAAGAAGGAATATTCCACAAATGTTCTTTTATTCCTTTCAGAAACAGCTTTATTCAGCTTCGGAGTTAGTTCAGTGCATACAATAAAAATAAATGGTGACTGACTACGCAAAGCTCTAACGCGGACAAAAAGAGAGAGCTATATCATAGTTTATTTTATTCAAGCACTGTGTTCCAGATCTTATAACGTCATACATAGTGTTACGAGACATAGGAACCAATAGTGTTCAGCACTTTTTATATGTCTATTCATCACTCGAAACCATTGTATGCAGTAGCTTCAGAACGCAAGTTGGAATATACTCTTTCATGGCAATTGTATTTTGCTTTTTGACAGCATCTGTCCATGTTCACGTTCTGTTCGTAGGAAAAAAGCAGCATGAACCTTCTATTAAACGTCTCCTTTTGCATTCCGCACAAGAAAGAAAGCCCTTCGGGTATAGACAGACATGATGATCTGTAAGTAATGACAGTTTTCTTTTTATAAGCGATGGAAAAACTATTTTCATACCTGGAGAATAACTCATGCCACAGTCGATAATAGAGCTTAAATAATAGATCGCAGCCAAATATATATATATAATGTATGATGAGCACTAATGACTGAGCTTCACGAGGCACTTTGTCATGAAATGCACTGCAATATGATCATTAAATTTGCTACATTTTTCCCAAGTGAAGCATTTGTAATGGCGCTTTCTGTTCGTTAGCAACAGTTGAAATATTTTGGACATTCCAGCTCTTTGTAAGAACTTAAAGCAGTTTACGCGGTATTTAAAGATAAACCCATTGGAGCTTTTTTTATTATATCTGGCAGATTTCCCTCTGGGATTTGAAGAGATGTCAGTAAGTAATGTGTAAAAGTGAAAAACGAGTTATAAGCTACAATGTCTGCCATAATTAAGTTGAATTATAATGTTTTGAATTCTTACCACACCATTTATTAGCTGAAGAGCAATTAAATATTAAACGTTTTCAATGTAATACAAGGCCTCATGCTGTGGACCACGAAACCGGGCAAAAGCGTAAATCATCCGCAAAGTTGAAAAAGCTTTCCACTGATGTATGGTTTTTAGTATATACAGCAATTTTAATAAATCTGTAATATATCTGAAAGTCACCTTTAAAGTTTAAATGAGATTCTTAGTGATTCTTACTATCAAAAATTACGCTGTAATATATTTGCGGTAGGAAATTTACAAAATATCTTCATGGAACATGATCTTTATTTAATATCCTAGTGTGTATCATTTTGACCCATGCAGTGTGTTTTCGGCTCCTGCTACAAATATACCTTAAGGCTGGTTTTGAAGAATTGTTTTCAAGCTCTCGTTTTGTGCAATATTTTAATTCATGTGTTAATTTCTGCAATTTTGTGTATACCTATGTTGGCGTCTTTGAATTATAACGGTATTGTGACAACATTTTATCATCATCTTAGTCTGTGGATATCGATAATCTGCTTCTATTTTAATAATGATCCATCGCCAGTCATTCGATGCTTCTGGTTTTGAAAAAGTCCCAAGTCAGATGGAAAAAATGTGTTTTTGCTTCCCGCATGCCACCAGACACGTGCCAGATATGTGAACAAAATCATAACCGGTTGACTATATAACTGCAGCCTAAGTTTTTTAAAAAGCGCAACGATTCCTACCTTTGGGATTTACAGCTATTTGTAAATCTGCGCTAGCGCATTTGATTATTTGCTGCTGCTGTTGCACACACTGTTCCCCGTCAGCTTTACAGGGCTCTGATGCTGGAGACGGTTCATCTGTAGGCAGGAGAGGAGCGTGTCAAACGCATCGGCAGACGGAGAACAGCATCAAAAGACCCGCTGGGCGGCTGTCATCAGAGATCAGAGGCCGCGACACTGACCAAACGGCATAAGTGAAGAGCACGAAGAGTCAAACAAAGCTCGCTTTCCGAGGCGTGCGGATGGAGGGGTCAGAATCTGGCACAGATGGCTTGAAAGCACGGACCCGATCGTCAAATGGAGACTTTGTGCCACGACACCAATCGAACTGCGAGTCAGTTGCCTGAACATATTTGTGACGTCTGCGGGGTCTCAGGGAAATATCGCTGGAATAACCTCTGGTCTGACGTCATCAAGTCCTCTTGTTTTATCAGCTGCGTTTCTCATTCTTTCAGACGAGCCCGTCTTGCGATCAGTATAGTACTTTTATGTAGTAACTTGAATCTGACCAAAAAATCAACAATGTACATCTTGTGGCTTACTTTATCTAACCTCCTCTGATTATAGTCAGCTTTTGCACTAGATTTCTGCACTGTTTTGGCCTTGTAATATCTTCCATTCAGAATGAAAAAGATTTAGATTAGAGTAGGATGTGTTAATATATCAGACTGACTAAACACCGCTTTTCTTGCAGCATTGACAGTTCGGACATTTGTCAATTAAGAATATCATAGCTGACAATTAGCTCACACTTGAATATGAAAGTTAAAACCATCACTTGAGAGATATATAAACCACTACTGCAACAAACCTCACTCAGACTTCTAATGATCAGAATAGAGTTTTGTCCACATTGCAGTTTATTCAGGCCAAAAACCGTCCAGACTGTCTGTCCTTAAGACTGTCTGTTCATCGTGAAATACATCCAGTCATGGTTTTATTTTATGTTTTTGTGCCATTGAGAGGCAGGTTTATCGGGAATGCATCGTGCCATAATTATAGACCGAAAAATAATAAAAGAACGGCACATAAAACGCTTGACATCTATGTAGACTGTGGTCAGGATTTGATTCTCTCCAAAAGCACTGTACTTATTTTAATTCAATAAAGCGGATTTTGTTTCTTGGCAGACTTATGGAAAACCCTGTGCGCATTTGCTCCCGGAAGTCGCGTAAATCCAGCCAATCAGATGACAGCTTGCCAGGGCAAGTAAGTGCTTTTCCCTTTTTGTGTTCGGTACGCATCGGATGGTCAGTGAGCGGGCTGCCTTCGAGACAGAGGCAATCAGACGCTTTGTAGACATTATTTACTGTCCGTTGAGCGATTTTGGTAAAGTGGGGAAAATGACGAAAAGCACGAAGTGTTGATATGGCAGGATTTATCTTGTGTTTTGCTCAATGCATTCCAGTTCATTCCAGTTCCCTTTTAGGGGCTGTAAGCCACATCTGGACAGCTGTTTAGCCCCCACACAGATCCTGTCAATTAAACGGACTAAAATGTTTTAGTGCTTGTAATTCTGAACTGTCGTAAAAATCGCGAACTCTAAAACTATTTAATGCCAACTTGCTATGTTTTCCAGTTTCGGTTTTCTTGGCGTGCGTTCATCTGAATTGTTTCAAAAACGCTCTTTAGGGGTTGATGCTTAAGTCAAGCTCGCATGTTTTTTTTCCGCATGTTTTCTGTTGTTGTGCGAGTGCGTGCGTATAAATAATACAGGTGCATTTTGTGCACATAAATATATATCACGCTCTCGCGTACGCAACGTTCGTGTACGCACACGCAGACAAGATGTTGAGCAGAGGTTTCTAGTTCTCAAGGTGTTCTACTGTGAGCACGTCAAAACGCATAATGAAAGGAGACAGATTGAGGTCATTTCGACTCTCTCTTTGTTTTATAGGGTTTGAGGGAAGAAATAGACACACCGAAGCATGAAGAAATCAGTATGACTACCAGAAAGAGAGTGACAAGATTTGTGTGTGTTTGAGAAGAACGTGTTTGTGTGCGTCTTGGCAGCGAATGTGTTCCTGTGTTCACTGGGGAGAACATGCAAACACGCTTAGATCTGTTATAACACACATTTTATGTTATTATTCATCTTTTTCATGCCCCATGCCAAAAGACGAAAAATCAAGCATAACACTTTTCTATTCTGTCACACGTTTTGGAAAACTGTCCACATATTTCTCTCACAGTATCCAGTGTTGTTCTCTAACGGCACCTCGTGTGAGAACTGCACTGGAGAAAAAATCGTCTTCTTCTTCGCTATTTTCTGTGTGTTTTGTTTTGCCACAAAAAAGAAAAAAGTCTGTTAACACTTAACAACGCTTCATTTGTTAACGTTAGTTACATTACTACACAAACTAGCAATGAAAATAATATTACAGCATTTTATAATCCTTAATTTTAACATTTAATATGCAAGGCAAAGCAAGTTTATCTATATAGCACAGTTCGTACACAGTAGTGTGCATAAATCAAAAGTGCTTTACATAAAGGAAGTAACACAAGAAATAAATAAAACAGTTAATAGAATAAAAAATGATTACATATGAAATGCAGTGCAATCGGTTCGGATGTAGCACAGGATCGTTCAACAAATGCACAGCTAAACAGATGGGTTTTAAGCCTGGATTTAAATGTGCTTAATGTTTATCTGATCTCTTCTGAAAGCTGGTTCCAACAATGCATAATAAATTAATTAATATTAAAGCATTAATAAATAATTATTCATTTTGTATCTGTTACTATTTCTTAATAAAGTATAAATCAATTTATATTATCTAAGATTTTGTGCTCTAAAGTTAGTTCATGTTAATCAATACATTTACTAATGTTATATAATGACGCTCTGATCATCAAATATGTTTTACTAATGTGCTTTTAAGACGTTGTGCAATGAGCATAAATCTGTCAATTATCATAATTTGTGGAGACGTGATTTATGTATGTAGTTCAATAGGAATGAAAAGTTCGAGTGTTGTGAACCGAAGGGTCACTTGTCACATCCAAGATACTTTATCTCCAGATCAACAGACATTTCACTAATTGCAGTTCAGCCTCCCCAGAGCATGCTGGGATTGAGGGGTGCAGCAGCAGCAGGTCTTTGGGGGTAGGGAAAGCTGTCTAATCTTTAACTCAGAAACACAAATGCAGAAGTTGTGATGAGCTACAGAGTATAAGGTAGCAGCTATAAACATTTGTTTGACAGTAGAGATTAAACTTCAGACAGAATTAACATTTAAGTTGCATTTTGTTAATGTTAATAATGTCGTTTTTTTCCACCAACATTCAGACTGTGCTCACAGGATATTGTAGGAAACATCTCAAGGACATCTGCACTGCCATTAAATGCCATGTAGATGAAGACACCTCAGTAGACAAGGAATAAATTGAACCTTTATCACCATAATTATCTCTCTCTCTCTCTCTCTCTCTCTCTCTCTCTCTCTCTCTCTGTCTCTCTCTCTCTCTCTCTGTCTCTCTCTCTCTCTCTCTCTCTCTCTCTCTCTGTCTCTCTCTGTCTCTCTCTCTGTCTCTCTCTCTCTCTCTCTCTCTCTCTCTCTCTCTCTCTCTCTCTCTCTCTCTCTCTGTCTCTCTCTCTCTGCTCTCTCTCTCTCTCTCTGTCTCTCTCTCTCTCTCTCTCTCTCTCTCTCTCTCTCTCTCTCTCTCTCTCTCTCTCTCTCTCTCTGTCTCTCTCTCTCTCTCTCTCTCTCTCTCTCTCTCTCTGCATGTGCGTGGTCGTGAGCGTTTGTTGAGCGTGTGAGTGGGTGAACGGAGTGTGGTGAGTGTGTGATTATTCTTTTGTTTGGTCGCTGTACCAAACAAAATTATTTTTCTTTCTCTATCTTTCTCTTTATATTTAGCGTTGAGTCTGTGAAGGTTGTCTTCTGCCAGTAGTTAGTACTGGGCAGAATGACTTCAGGTGTGAGAACCTGACTTCCTCACGCGGCGTCATGCCGTGAAAATCGACTCGAAGGCCAGTGTTGAGGAGTGTAGTCTAGCGGTGGGAGAGGTGGCTGGTTGTGAGAATGTTGTGTCAGCTTCAAGAATGAACAACGCGGTTGTCATTTTTTTGAAAACCGTTGAATTAGCGAACACCGTATTGAAAGTGGAGTTGTAATTGACAACGCGTTCGTTCCAGTGTTACCGTTGTCCACGCCGTCAAAGAAAGTCATCCTTTCAAATGTACCGCCTTTCATTAAAAATGAGGTGCTTGTACAAATGTTGAGCGATATGGCAAACTAGTTTCACCAATAAAATGATTCAGATCGGCTGTAAATCGCCATTACTAAAACATGTAGTGTCGTTTAGGCGCTTCGTGTTTATGATACTAAAGGATAACCGAGAAGAGCTGGACTTGACGTTTAACTTTAAGCATGAGGATTTTAACTGCGATCTTTGCTACAACTAACAACATGAAGTGCCTTAGCTGTGGTGAAATAGGTCACATTGTCAGAGCTTGCCTGAGGAAAAAGAAATATTAAAACATAATGTTTCATCGGTCTTGATTGAAAGGACAGGTGAGGATAAGGAAACAGTGCAAACTGTTACGGAGGAAATACCTACAACAACCAACGTAGTTAGGAAAAGTACAGTATGAAAATCTGCGGATGTAATAGATTTATTAGGTAATACAGAAACTTCAAAACAAACAGATGAAGAAAGACAAACTGTGGTTGCGATGGAAGAAGACTCAGTGTCTGATAAAATGCAGTCAGCTGATGGTTCAGGTGATAAGCAGAGTTCTGACAAAATACAAAACATAGAGATGCTAGGAGATTGTTTTCTGGAAGAACAGGATGAGTGTGTCTTCAAGACACCAAGAAAAAAGAACAATGAAACAGCGCCATAACAGTAAATCCAAAAAATGGAAAAAGTTGGGAGTCAAACTGATACTGAAAGTGACACTGATCTTTCTGAGTGTAGCATTTCCTTGATCAGTCTCAAGATGAGCTACCAGATCATTCTTACAGTGTAGACGATATTAAACTTTTCTTGGGAGCGACCAAGAATGCAAGAAACGTCGATCACAGAATACTTTTCCTGACTTGAAACAATTTGCTGAAAAGCAAAAGTTTTAGAAGTGAAGGCCTTTTTCTGACCAAGAAATTTACAGGTTGAAAAAGATTCTCACCAAAGTCAATGTACAACTAGGTTTCAATGTTGGTAATGGGAAACATTAGATATTTTATTATTATTTAGATGATTCTCTATAGTTGCTTCTTGTGTATCCTTTTCTTCTCTTTAATGAGAGATCTTCATATTGCTTCTCTTAATTTGAATGGAGCACGAGAGAAGGGAAGAAAAGGTTTGAATTATATGAACTAATCAAGATTAAAAAAATAGACATTTTGTTTGCACAAGAAACACACAGTGATGCTTTAAATGAAGCTGATTGGGCAAGAGAATTTGATGGGTTATCAATTTGTAGCCACAACACATCTTTAAGTGGTGGTGTTGCTGTCTTGTTCTCAAGAACTTGATTCCAGTTTCCTATCAAATTGAAGAAATTGCAAAGTGAAGACTTTTTGAAGATAAGAGCTCAATTTGAAAATCGTTTTTACGTTTTGTTTTGTGTTTATGTTCCCACAAAGGCAGCTGATAGAATGGTTTTTCTAAATGTTTTGTGTAAAGCCATAAGTGACTGTAACAGTGAAGATGTGTTTTTAATGGGAGGGGATTTTAACTGTACAGAAAACGCCTCTGATAGGAATCATGTCGAGCCTCATGGCTTCTAGGAAAAGACTTGTTCAATTGATAGAAAGGCATGATTTAATAGATATATGAAAAATTTTCATAAGACACAGAGACAGTATACCTGGGTTCATTCTCATAATAATATGTTGTCTTTAGCAAGGTTGGACAGATTTTATGGTTTTAGTCATCAACTTAATATTTTCAGAGATTGTTCTATTATTCCAGTCAGTTTTTCGGATCACAGTTTAGTGCAGTGTTTTTAACCTTGGGATGCATAAAGCCTAAAAGTGCAATGTGGCATTTTAATAATAGCTTATTAACTGATTTAGAATTTAGAGAGATTTTTAAACTCTTTTGGAACGACTTTAGAAATAGAAAGTCTGATTTCCAATCCTTGCAACAATGGTGGGACATTGGTAAAACACAGATAAGACAATTGAGTCAACGAGTACGCTTGCAAAGCATCACTAAAGACTTAACTAAGCTAATGATAAGTCTAGAAGAGGATATAAAGAAAATTCAACAATCTATTGGTACTGAACAAAAATCAAGAGCTTATTAAGATTTTAGATCAAAAAGAAAGAATTGGCTGAACTTTTTGAAACCGGAAAGCACAAGGAGCTCTGATCAGATCCTGTTTTCCAAAACATAGAGTGGATGGATATACCTTCAAAATTCTTTTTAATTTGGAGAAAAAAATGGTCAAAAAAAGACTTATATATGGCTTACGCTCAAAAGATGGCACTTTTTTTGTTGAATCATACAGAGATTCGTAAGAGAGCAATGGAATTTTATGAAGAACTGTATAGCAGTGAGCTTACACACAGGTCAGACGGTGATAATGTGTTTTTGAAGGTCTTCTCAGGTATCAGATGATGCCAACAGTGAACTTGGTGGAGTGCTGACTTTGGAGGAGCTACAGAATGCCCTTCAGAACATGGAAAGCGGCAAAGCACCGGAATAGATGGCCTGTCTGTAGACTTTTATAAGTCCTTTTGGCGGAGATTGGTGCAGATCTGCTTGCTGTCATCAATCGAGAGTTTGAGCAGTGGAAAGTTACCACTGAGGCTGCGCAGAGCAGTACTCACTCTACTGCCAAAGAAAGGAGACCTGAGTGACATTAGGAACTGGAGACCTGTCTCGCTGCTATGCAATGATTATAAAATTCTGTCAAAAGCATTAGCAAACCGGTTAAGCAAAGGTTTTAGGAGAAATTATTCACCCTGATCAGACTTATTGTGTACCAGGTAGGCAAATTTTGATAATATTTCGTTTCTTAGAGATTTTATTGACATTGGTAAACTTTTAGACATTGATTTTGGGCTAGTATCAATAGATCAGAGAAAGCATTTGACAGGGTTGAACACAATTATTTATGGAATGTTCTGAAAGCTTTTGGTTTTAATAAAGCTTTTATTGATAATTTAAAAGTTTTATATTGT
>NC_056704.1:239794-241521 GCF_018831695.1 Puntigrus tetrazona | reverse complement strand
GGCCCTTTCTCAGAGGTTTTCCAGTTTCTTCCAGGCTTTGAGTTCCCAGGCTTACGCCGAGGAGGCATCTCTGGAACTTCCGGAGCTGAAGGCTGCTCCTGGGGTTCTGGCCGTATTACGGCGATCTGCCTAGATCTGGTTCTGGTAGCGGTCACAGAGCAGCTCTGGATCCTGGTGCCTCATATGCCGGTAATCTTCTCTGGGCGTATGGGAAGGCAAGGACCTCCGCTTAGGCATCGCCGTCTCTAAAGAGAATGGAGATATACCTCCAGTTTCAGCGGCGGCACTTTAGTCAGCTTTTGCATAGCGTCCAGCGACATTGAGAGGAGATAAACCTCATCTGCACACGCATAACGTCAGCTTCAAGCACCCGGTGTATCTGGCTGTGAGGATGATGTCGGTCAGCCCAAAGCACACATAACTCTCAACTAGGGACTGAAGAAACCCTAATGCCCTTTATGCAACACATTGCTAAAATAATTTCATAGATCTCATTCCTCCATTTCTTATCCTGTTTTAAACAATAACTGTCGCTGCAGTACATCAATGCTTAATTATGCATCGTTCTACAGTAGACCCGTCACATGCTTTCTGTTTGCAGTATTTAATTTAATCATTATCTCGGTGTTCATCGGGCATGTGATGTTGCTTTTCATATGTGACATTTGTTGAACTTCAATAATACAAGACCAGATTGCATTTAAAACATTTCTAATTCTGATTATATGCTGTGTACTTTCTTTTAACGTGCATTAATACACTATATGTCTAAATTTTAAATAAGTTGTAGAATCTACCTTTTTTTCTAAATACTGCATTATACTGTACTTATTTATTGCATAAATATTGTATTGTTATTTTGTTTGTTGACCTCGTGACTTGCATCGACTTCAGAAGGAGCGACTTTTATTTTGAAGTGTCGCCTCGAAGAACCGGTCTTCGTTTCATTTTTGTTTTATATGAATTTACCTGTGCCTTATTATAATCGCAAAAACGTTAGCGTGTTTTGGTACTAATTAAAAAACACAAACGTGTACAAATTTCATTCATGAGCTTTAAATGAACGTGACATAAGATAAGTGCAAATTAAAACAAAAACGAAACATAAATATTAGCGCAAAATAAAGTGAGAATGAATTGAAACTAAAATACGGCATACGCTACAAAAGTAGCGGCTAAATATGTATCTAAGCGGAGTTCTTTTGTATTGTGAAAGGTATCGTAGGCGGCACAGCCATCTTTGATACGATAACGCATTCTTGCTGACTTTTATCTGACAAGCGAGTCGCGACTGACGCATCAGTTTCATTCCGCCTGCAAACAACAAGCCACCGACACGCCGACGAGAAGTTAACTATGCCTCGACTAATAACTTATGGTCACACGTTAATACCGAAAGCGCGCCGGCTCTGATCTGAGACCCTCAGCAGTTTAAAAGGTGAGCTGTGTTTTCGAGCTTCATCAGCTGATGTGTCCGCGCGCCGTGTGTGAAATGTGTCATATGATGCGTGAACATGTCGCGCGCTCGACGCGCGGAAGATCCGGTGTGCTGGCGCTTTGTGCGCGCGTTCGGGTCGGTGTGTGTCGCGTTTCGAAGCCTGCGTGTTATGTAACGTCGTATCTGTGTAAACACACACACACACATTCCGGCGGAGAAACTTTGTTACCTTTACATTCCGTTCTCCTACAAAGCGTGCGATTTGTAAAAAAAAAAGCAAATTTCAGTA
>NC_056704.1:227294-234794 GCF_018831695.1 Puntigrus tetrazona | reverse complement strand
CAGTTTTAGTAATTTTAGTACTTAAATTTGTTCATTTTAGTTATTGTGTTTTTAATTATAATTTTTGTTTTTACTACTGCTGTCAAATAATTAATCATGGTTATCCAAAATAAAATGTATTTTTATATATATATATATATATATATATATATATATATATATATATATATATATATATATATATATATATATATATATATATATAATATTGACATGTGTATATATTTATATCAATTATATCATAATTACATTTAATACTTTATTTTAGCTGTATTTAAGTTATTGAAATTGATTTTGAGTGTTTTTAAGCAATGCTGTCGTTTAGGAATAGTGAGAATTGCTCCATACAGTTTTTTTTTTTTTTTTTTTTTTTTTTTTTTGCAGTTTATTAAACAAAAGCATTAATTTTACACTAGTAGCAGGCTTCCCACGTGTTCTTAATAAATGTACCTGTTGCATTGTGGCTTGCCGTGCGGTGAACATGAGAACAAAGGGTCTTTTATTGTGTTGCACTTCCTGTTAAAGTGTTTTTTGCTGACTGTGTTTGCTCAGGCCATCTGGAGAGCAAGTCCAGCATCAAGCGCGTGCTGGCCATCACCGCGGTCCTGTCTCTGGCCTACTCCATCACACAGGTGAGTTATACAACTCCCATTCATTAAATACACAAAAGCAGTCATAAGAAACATGAGTACGTTTGCACCAGCAGCCAACAATACACTGCATTGGTCAGAATGATTCATTTTGCTAATGCCAAAAATCATCAGGATATTAAGTAAAGAGGTATTTTGTAAATGTCTAAACATATCAAAATTAATTTTTTTAAATTAGTAATATGCATTGCTAAGAGCTTAAATAATACAGCTTTAAATGTGATTTATTTTTTTTCTCACCAATATTTCGATTATTTATTATTATTATTTATTTATTTATTTATTTATTTATTTTTAAACTGACCCTATGACTGCTTTGGTCACATTCATTACAGCACAAATTGTTAAATACACGTTTATACGTTGGAGGTTAATTCAGAAACCTCTCTTGATCGGTCGGGCTCATTTTTAATTTCTTTAAAGAACGGTTTCCCGACCCCAGATCGATCGATGACGATATAACGCGTATTCATACAGGCGTAGATATGTCACGTGAGACGTTAAACCAGTCGTTGTGTTACAGACATGATATAGTTTTGAGTGGTTTCTCTCTCTCTCAGGGGACTCTGGAGATTCGTTTCCCAGACAAACATCTCTCCGCTAATGACTTCAACATCTCACGGCCACGGCGGACGCCCACTTCTGGTTGGCCAGTTCCTGTTTCTTTTTCCTGGTATCTGATTAATGCCTCCTCCTTCCTGCGTGGCGTGCTGTGTGTTGTTGCGTCATGTTCAGTTTGGGATGAATCTGTTTCAGGTGTATTCCCTGATCGTCATTCTACCCAAAACCCGGTCAGAGAGGCGGATCTCGTTGCCCTGTGAGTAAGCGCTGCGTGCATGGCGTTAAATCCCAGCGAGTCGGCGATTATGAGTGACGTGACTGTGTTTGTGTTTCTCGTGCCGCAGCCAAGAGGAGTTTCTACGTGTACGCTGCTATCCTGTCGGTGCTCAATCTGGTTCAGGGTTTGGGAAGCGCTCTGCTCTGCGCCGACATCATCGAAGGCCTCTGGTGAGCGCTTTGATGAAACGCATTTGCTGATTTTTGTGCAAAAGTGCATTTAAGCCTTGCACTTTTGCTATTTTAAACTGCGTAATTAGTACTTAATTTTGTGCATAGTCTCTACTGAAGATACTGATTGTGCTAAAGTTGTACTTGAGCTACGCTTTAAAGGAACAGTTCACCCGAAGATGAACAAAACTGTACGAGTTTCTGCTGTTTTGGGTAGTAGGGGGAAAAAAATACTGTCAGTGGTGACCCAAAACACCCAAACTTTCTTCAAAATATCTTCCTTTCGTTACAGGTTTGGAAATGCCTTGAGGGTCGAGCAAATGATGACAGATTTTTATTTCTGGGTGAACTATTCCTTTAAAATATGCATTTACAGGGATGCTGTACAGAGGTCGTACACTTCTTATTAATAGTGATATTAAAACACTTTTAGGCGCAATATTAAAAAAATGGGCATTGTGCATTAAAGAGATACTCCAGAAGAAGTTTAATTGTATAATAGCATTTTATATCAGTAAATATACTAATAGATTTTATTTATTTCAGATAAAATATGGCATGTGTTTTTTTAATAAGGATATACTTTGCATGTTAACAGAAATGTTAGTGTTAGTTAATGACATTTTCAGTTTTCCAATGCATTTAAGTAACGTTTTGTGAACTATTTAATAATAAAAAAAATTAATAAATCTGCATACATATGCAGTCTTTGTATAATTGTAATATAGAATATTTGGCAATATGTCAAGCTCTTAAAAAAAAAAAAAAATGTTTTTCCCTTCTAAATAACTTTTTTTTTCAATATACTGTTAACATATATATATATATATATATATATATATATATATATATATATATATATTTATATATATTTTTTTATATATTTATATATTGTCCTATTTGCATAAAAGTTTGAGAAATGACTGAATTCTCATGATTTGAGAATGCTACAATAATATATATAAAATTCATATTCTTTTTATATCATGATATCTACTAGTTGTAGCTTTTCCCGAGTGCTGCGGTTGATTTCTCTCTCAGCTCATCAGACGCTGTCTCTCTGTGTTTGCAGCTGTGTGGATGTGACCACATTCCTCTACTTCTCCGTCTTCGCTCCTCTGATCTATGTGACGTTCCTCAAAGGATTCTTCGAATGTACGTAGATCCACCTGAGAGTTCAGTCACAGGATATCAGACTCATTCCTGTGGTGTTATCAGGCTCTGAGAGCAGACGCTTCCTCAAGATGCAGCTTATTTTTAATATTCAGGCTCTGAAAGCTGATTCAGTGATCCTCAGACAATGTGGCCAGCCGTCATATTATAATACAAGCTTTCACTTCTTCTATTTTCTGTCTTTTCCCTTCGAGTTTAAATAGCCAGAAAACGCAGCCCATGTTTTACTTTCGCTTTTAAATCTGCTGCAGTTCGGCGTCAAGCTGTTGTTTGTTACAGATCTCCCTCTTTTTCTCAGTTTCCTTTGCTTTTAAACAGCCTGGTTTAAAAAAAAGAACCGTGCGCATTTTATTTTCACTTTTTAATTTGCGGCAATTGGACATAAATTGCTTGAATTCAAGCAAAAGAACTATAGCGAACAGATAACTTTTATTAGCAAATGAACACCATGAGAACTTTTATTAACAAAATGAATGAAAATACACCATGATATGTAAAATATCTTATTAGTAACACACTGAGTTTAAATAGCCTAGGTATACTACGATTTAAATATCATATAATTAAATTATTATTAAATGTATATATTTTAAATATTATATTAGTAAAATTATAATTATATACTGAGTGTGTGTATATATATGTTATATATATATATATAATAATTATATAAAATAATATATAATTATTATTTTATATATTATTATTATTATTATATATATATTATATATATATATATATATATATATATATATATATATATATATATATATATATATATATATATATATAATATATATATATATATATTATATACTATATATATATATATATATATATATATATATATATATATATATATATATATTATATATATAAAATATATATATATATATATATATATATATATATATATATATATATATATATATATATATATATATATATATATATATATATATATATATATATATATATATATATATATAATATATATATATATAATATATATATATATATATATATATATATATAATTGAATTTTTTTCTTCTTTTGGATGTAATTATCTTCGATTGCTCATTTGACTCGCACTAATTGAATAAACCTTTTAATGTATTTTTTCACGCTCGTTTTCTCTTCAGTTCCGAGCCCAAAATCCTCTTCTCCTACAAGTCACAAATCGACGAGCCGGAGGACACGGACGTTCACCTGCCCAACACCTCGTCGTCCGGTCTGGGCCGGAAGGATCTGGATCACGGCTCGTACTCCAGCACGCAGATCGACGGCTCCGGGGGCCTATCTGGACGACGCGTGGTTTCGGGGCCGTTCGGGCCCACAGCATCAACAGCATCGACAGCGACCGCTGGAGGGCCCTCAACGCCTGACCTCGAGCGGAAGCGGTTTTCCCCGTCACTTATTTAAGATCGATTTCATTTGTATTCCGTGAATCCAACATTCCTGCGTGTAACACGGTGCTCTTACTTTGACGTCTGTGTGCTGCTGCGGGCAACTCTTTTGGACTTTGTGACGTGCATAATGTAATATATTTCTGCTGAAACCATAATCGATCGCCGCTAGATGATTTCACAGTTACGCTACCGATACCAGCGAAAGATCTGCTCGTGTTTTGATGCTCGTTCTCTGCCGTCAGGGTTGTTCTGCACTGATTTGGCTCCTTTGCTTGGCTAATTTGAAGTCTTAAGGACCCTGTAATCTACCTTGACTCTGTTCATATGCTTCATATGGGCGAGCGATCATCTAGAAATTTGTAAAACGTTTATTTCTCAGCGCTACGTCGTGAGTGTTTTCTTTTGGATTTTTATTTATTTTAGTTATCGGAGGAGTTTTGTTTTAGCCTTGGGTTCAGTTCTTAAAGTGAAAGCTTAAATCGTGATCTTGACCTTTGTTCATCTTTCTAATGGATAATGAAACCGGCACCGGCTCAAGTCAGGCTTGTCTTCGTGTCATTCCACGTGGAAGAAAGTGAAGAAAAGGACCATGCTGAGAGAGAGGATTTGTCCCGCTTTGTTTTATTTGATAAAATACCACTAGTTAATTACATCCTAACTTTTTTTTTTGCACAAAAAAATTCTATTAAATCTGGCCTGAGTAAAATGCTTGTTTGCTTATTTCTCGTCTTTCTTTTAATATGATTTGAACGCAGACAGAAGTTGTTTTATGATCAAACTTTGTGTTTGGAGACGTGTGTGGATGCTCTACCATAAATATATTTTTTAAGTGATTTAATGTTGAATTTTTGCACTGAAATGCAACTTTAAATAGGTTCTTATTAATTGTACTCCTTGCTTTTATTTTTATTATTATTATTTTTGATATTGCAGCTTGTTATTGGAAGCATATGTTAACAATATTTCGTTTAGCCATAGCTTTGTTAAATATCAGGGTATTTATTTTGTTTTATTCAATGTTATTAAGCAGGACAAAAAGACAATTTAGTAAGACGTACAAAAGCAAAAACTTTTATTTTGCCAGCCATAGGGACAACCGAGGACTTTTATTTTGGAACATACTGTCAGTGAGGCGTGTGACGTGTTTCTAACAAACAGGAACTGACGACGTCAACAGATGTGGATCGTTTGCATGTATTCACTAAAAGAACGCTTTATTTCACGTTTGAACGTTCTGGATCAAATTGTTTATACTGTGACTTGTGCTTTCGTTTATGTTTTATATCGAAATGCTTCACACACTGTCACAACGTGACGTGCCGTGTGATAGCTATTCCCGTTTTATTTGGAAATTATTGTTATTGAACGTCACTGTTTTGCCATTGCTGTCACTAAAATATAAGAAATAGAAAAATAAACTAAAATAAACAACAACCAGAAAATCTGAACAGATAAAATAAGATTATTGCATGAAAATACAGAGGAGAAAAAAGACAAAAAACATTAATTTACTTACTATTTGTTGACTATTTCATTCATATATAATTATATAAAAAATACTAGAGTGAAAAACTATTCTGCAAAAAATACCATCAGGACTGCTGATTAAAACAAGGGATTGATAAAGTAAGATTTTCCGTATTTTAATAGGCCTACTGCTGATATTTTTTTACATTTATTTATAGGTTTAATAAATTTATTTTCTTTTAGTTTTAGTCATTTTAGTACTTCAACTTAAATGTGTTGCGACAAGTTTACGTTTTAAGTTTTTTAATAGTTTTATTTGACAAGACTGCAGCAGAAATTCACATTTTTTCCGTGAATGAATGATACATTCAGCAATAAGATAATTAATTCTTAATAATAATAAAATAGTAATATCTCAATACACAAAAAAAAAGATTTCAATATAAGAACACAAATTCAGCAAGCAATTAAAAACATAAAAGTAATATATAAAAATATCCCGCGACTTACATGTGACGTCAGTGTATCAAATAGAACTACATTTCCCATCTGCGTTTGGCGAGTCACGTGATGCGCGATAACCGTAATAGCGTGTCTGATGATTTTATCCGCACGCAGCGGGACGCAGTGACCCTGAAGTGAATCGGGGTGATTTTATTTCTCTTGTTGGAGCGTTTGGGGTGATTTGGGGCTGATGGGGGCCGCGGACAGCAGGAGCAGGTCTGTGTCGTACGGACTCGACGAACAGGACAATGTCACGGTTATACACGGAGTAAGGTGACAGACTCCACGACATCTCCACTTCAAATACATTATGATAATCATGTGCTGTGCGACACTACTGTCCCGAAATGACATTTACACGGTATTTTCTACTGTAATAGTGCTTTCGTGAACAGAAGTCTGTTGTAACTGTCCCTCTCAGTGGCTCTGAGAAAATGAAAGTATCGTTTAATCTGTTTATCCGTCACCGATTTAACCTTTCATATGAGATGCAATGATAAAACTAGCTCATTTTAAAGTTTGACCTCGTGTCTTGTTTGCTGGGATCTAATCTAATGCGAAATATAAACCTGTACAGTAATTTTATCTGCTCTCCCTCAAGGTCAGCTGATCTGTGTACAGCGAGAGCTTTGTGTCATTTATTTTTATTTATTTCTGTAGGATTATTTGCATGTATTAATAAACTGTAGGATTATTCGGTTGCATTAATTTTTGGGGGTTTGTTTTGTTTTTGCTTGTTTGTCTGAATTTGCATAACAGATATGTATGAATTTGAATATGTACCTTTTAAAAAAGGGAATCATAACTGGCTTGATGTTATTTTAATGCTAGTGTATCTGTGCTGTCAGTTGTCCGGAGATGTTCTTCAGCGGATGCGAGAGTCTGGACCATCATCATCATCATCATCATCATCACTCAAAGCAGAGAGCACCAAACCTGAACCAGGTACGATCACTTCCGCTCCTGTCTTCAACTACTCTCGTTTCTTTCTCATGTTGGTCTGTTATTCTGATCTCCCAGGGCCGTCCAGACCGTCCTCCACAGAGACCAGGAGGAGCTCAGAAGACCGGTTGGTGCACTTATATTGTTAGTAGGATTTCTGAAGGCCGTAATAACTACGCTACATCAAAACTTTTTCAACTCTTTTTATTTACCTTTTTTTTGTAATTTTGTCATGCTTTTTGTCTTTTTGTAAAAGTTTTAGTTTTTATTAATGATAATAACCTTGAAAAAAGCATTACGTTTAATGCTGCTATGATGCATGCGTATTTAGCAGAATATGATTACA
>NC_056704.1:222294-224794 GCF_018831695.1 Puntigrus tetrazona | reverse complement strand
CTGATTGCATGTGCATCATCTGGCGTGTGTCTTTTCGTTCTGTCCCGTCATACTTTGTTTCTTGTGTTATCGTGCTTCATGTCATCACAGAAGCTGATGACACAGTAAGTTTGTGATGATGTGGCGGTGTTTTGTCTTCTCGCATGCTGCTGCGCTCTTTCTGTGCGGACGGCTTCTTAAGCGTCCAGCCTCCATCACACATCAGGTACATCAGAGGGCGTCAGCTCTTCATCCCGCTGCAGTCACCACGTAGAGTTTTGTAGAGTTGCAGGTTGAGCGGGTGATGCTGAGCAGGTTATTCTGTGTCTCTGTCAGGCCGGCAGCTGAAGAAGAAAGAAAGCGAGCTGAAACATCTGGAGCAGTTTTACAAGGAGCAGCTGCATCATGATGGAGAAGAAGGTGTGTGATGCACAAACACACTCCATTTTTAGATCTGAAGCCCATTTATGAACCTTTTCTCATTGCTACAAATCAAACATGTCAGTTTTAACAGGTTCTGTTATATTTGTGAGGATATTTACAAACTGTGTCCTTTAGAAATACGTCTGTGTTCTTACTGTAAGAGCTTGGGCTCAAGGCGGTTTGTTTTCTCTGATGTGTTCACAGTCATATTAAATATAGTCTGTGTCTGCGTTTATAAATACATCTGTTTGCATGAATGCCATAACTTTGAGGTCATGATGATTATGATTACGCTCTCATGTCACGTATCAACATCCTTTGTGCTTCTTGTGTGTGTCATGCATCCACAACGTGTGCGCCTTTGTGTGTGTGTGTGTGTTAATGTGCGTGTGGCGTGTAATGCAGCATCATGTGTGTGCATTATGTGCAGCGTGTGCGTGTGTGTGTGTGTGTGTGTGTGCGTGTGTGTGTGTGTGTGTGTGCACGCGTGTGTGTGCTTGTGTGTGCGTGTGTGTGTGCGTGTACAGCGTGTGCGTCTTGTGTGTGTGTGTGTGTGTGTGCGGCGTGTGCGTCAATGTGTGTGTGAGATGAACTGTGTGTGTGCAATCGTGTGTGTCGTGTGTGCGTGTGTGTGCGCAGTGTGTGTGTGTGTGTGCGTGTGCATTGTAATCCATGTGTGTGTGTGTGCGTGTATGCGTGTGCGGTATGCGCGTGTGTGTATGACTTTTATGCTTTTGAAAGTTGTTCTAGATCATTTATTAAGCGCCCGAGTGTATGTAAAAGAGAGTATCATGTTGTGTTCATTTGATGTGCAGCAGAACACACACTGCAAGAAAAAAGAAATAACGCATTTTTAAAAACTGAAATAAAAAAATGCATTGTAGAAACAAAGAATATATTTAGTTCACATCAAAGAAATGTCCGTGAATAGAAGCCCACTGCTATAAAAAAACCTCACTGTAGAAATGAATCGATTAAAGCCTCAGATGCCCTGAAAGCATCTGTCTGCTCGCTAATGAAAGGACTCCAGGAGTCAGACTGGTGGTGTTTATTTTATTTTTAAACTTCATGCAACTTTATTCAAATTGAGCGTATTTATACTGAACTGTCGAGTAAAAAAATGATTTGTAGATTATAGTTAATAGATTTTTAATTTAAGATTATATTTAACAGATTTAAAAGAACTGCAAAAATGCCTTTTAATTAGAAACCTTTATAAAAAATGTAATTAGTCAATAAATTCAGTTAATATGTCACCAGTCAAACGAATCGGCATCCAGACAGAAGGATCAGGATGTAAATGACTCAGTTCATATTAAATAAATGAATCTAAAGCCACCAGTAGGAGGCAGGAAGTCACTCAATCATCCGTTCAGTCAATTACCAAAAACTGCTGATTAATTAAGTAGCAAAGCAAGTGACTCTCTTTATGAATGAGTCATTGAATCATTAACGAATCATTAAAGCAAAAGATTTATTTATAAATGAATCAGTGCTGTGTTGATGTGCAGCAGCTCAGCTCTGTTTTATTTTTTTTCTGACGGATCTGAGTGAAATAGGTCACTTAATATTAACTATTGTATGAAATAAAAAAATGGTAAAACTGTTATATAAATTTCACATTTGCAACTCTTAAAAAACTCTTAAAACTCTGTTACTATTATGACATCATTTTCATACTATATCATATTATGTTGATTGATTGACTGAATTATTATTATTATTATTATTATTATTATTAACATTGCAAAGAAAATCCTCTTAATAACTTCCGCTCAGTGTGGCAAAGTCTGACTCGACTGAGTGAATTTAACACAGGATCATCTGTTTGTTAATCCCATGGCAGACAAAAGAAAACCTGTCTGAAAACAGTCATTATTTGTACAGTTTGCTTTGGTGATGCCTGTATGCGCTAGTTTTAAACACACACACACACACACACACAGTGGATTTGCTGCTCTTCTTGCACACAAACACACACTTCTGCCTCCCTGAATCTTTTCTCTTTCTCTGTCTCCTGCTCTATTGAGTGAAACCTTTAATCGGCTCCTGTCTGTTGTGTGTGTGTGTGTGTGTGTGTGTGTGTGTGTGTGTGTGT